>NC_083584.1:11883483-11978483 GCF_027579695.1 Neoarius graeffei
TGCAAAAAGACCTGGACGCCCACAGAAGACAACAGTGGTGGATGATCGCAGAATAATTTCCATGGTGAAGAGAAACCCCTTCACAACAGCCAACCAAGTGAACAACACTCTCCAGGAGGTAGGCGTATCAATATCCAAATCCACCATAAAGAGAAGACTGCATGAAAGTAAATACAGAGGGTTCACTGCACGGTGCAAGCCACTCATAAGCCTCAAGAATAAAAAGGCTAGATTGGACTTTGCTAAAAAACATCTAAAAAAGCCAGCACGGTTCTGGAAGAACATTCTTTGGACAGATCAAACCAAGATCAACCTCTACCAGAATGATGGAAAGAAAAAAGTATGGTGAAGGCGTGGTACAGCTCATGTTCCAAAGCATACCACATCATCTGTAAAACACGGCGGAGGCAGTGTGATGGCTTGGGCATGCATGACTGCCAGTGGCACTGGGTCACTAGTGTTTATTGATGTTGTGACACAGGACAGAAGCAGCCGGATGAATTCTGAGGTATTCAGACACATACTGTGTGCTCAAATCCAGCCAAACTGATTGGTCAGCGTTTCGTAATACAGATGGACGATGACCCAAAACATAAAGCCAAAGCAACCCAGGAGTTTATTAAAGCAAAGAAGTGGAATATTCTTGAATGGCCAAGTCAGTCACCTGATCTCAACCCAATTGAGCATGCATTTCACTTGTTAAAGACTAAACTTCAGACAGAAAGGCCCACAAACAAACAGCAACTGAAAACCGCTGCAGTAAAGGTCTGGCAGAGCATTAAAAAGAAGGAAACACAGCATCTGGTGATGTCCATGAGTTCAAGACTTCAGGCAGTCATTGCCAACAAAGGGTTTTCAACCAAGTATTAGAAATGAACATTTTATTTACAATTATTTAATTTGTCCAATTACTTTTGAGCCCCTGAAATGAAGGGATTGTGTTTAAAAAATGCTTTAGTTCCTCGCATTTTTATGCAATCATTTTGTTCAACCCACTGAATTAAAGCTGAAAGTCTGAACTTCAACTGCATCTGAATTGTTTTGTTCAAAATTCATTGTGGTAATGTACAGAACCAAAATTAGAAAAATGGGGTGTCTGTCAAAATATTTATGGACCTAACAGTATATGAAAAGTGTGTGTGTGTACCTGTATATAGCCCTGCTGATCGATGAGCAGGTTCTCAGGCTTAAGATCTCGGTAAATGAGGTCGAGTGAGTGAAGGTATTCAAAGGTCAGAACTATCTGGGCAGCATAGAAGCGAGCATGAGGCTCACTACAGAAAAAAAAAAAAGGAGAGAAAATGTTTTAAACACCATCACAATGTTCTTCAAACTACTGATCCAATACTTATTTTATATCTGTGTTCTGTACTACAGACTTTTGTGGACCATTTGTCACTGTATGTATGCAGTTACAGTGCCTTGCAAAAGTATTCATCCCCCTTGGTGTTTGTCCTGTTTTGTCGCATTACAAGCTGGAATTAAAACGGATTGTTGGAGGGTTAGCACCATTTGATTTACACAACATGCCTCTAACTTTAAAAGGTGAAACTTGTTTTTTATTGTGACACAAACAATAATCAAGATAAAAAACTGAAATCTGGAGTGTACGTAAGTATTCTGCCCCCAAAGTCAATGGACCCTTTTCATGTGACGTCACGACAAACGCGGCCGCCATTTTGGACATGTACTACCAGTAGTTTACCACAGCCAGAATTGAGGAACAGCAGCAAAGAAAGTGTTTATTTTCAGCAAGACTTCCATCATGCCACTATATTGTTGTGCACCTGGATGTAGTAACCATCAACAAACAAGGCAAGGGTTATCATTTTATCGGATCCCGGTAGATGCTGACCGACGGAGAAGATGGATAGCGGCCATAAACAGGAAAGATTGGCAGCCCTCGGCATACCAGCGCTTGTGCAGTGACCACTTTGTTGGAGGTAAGACGAATAAAATTAGCCAGAAAAGGCATTACATTGCTGTTAACATTCTGTGGCGGCGAGTGTGTAACCAAATAGGCTAAAATAACCCATTGTAACCTCTTTGTTCTTCTGTAGTAGCTATTAGTTAACGACATTAGCTAGCGTTGTGTTCCTTTGCTGTTGGTAGACTGTAGGACAGATCAGAGGCAGTGTTCTACAAACAGCGCTTAATTTGAGGGGGAGCAAGCCGGAGCGCGCTCCGGAACTTCGGGCGTTGGCTCCGGCAGCTATTTACACTGGATCCGGTGATCCGACACCTCTTTTGACTATGTAACAAAAAAAAAAAAAAAACAAATAATTAAATAAAAAAATGCAAGTTTATTTAGTGTTAATGTCTGATTTTGATATCTGTCTTGTTGGTGATTTCTCTCATGAAACGACATCCACAAAATATCTGCAGATGAACTTAATTTGCAGTGTTATTACAAAACATGCCCAGAAGCGCAGCGCCGCGCCCCCTCCCCCCTCTTTTTTCCGCACCGGAGCCGCTCATCCTCTGCGCTGCGGGACCTCCCACTTTACAAATTAAGCACTGCCTACAAATAAGTGTTCAAAACAAGAGGAGCATGTATTTGTCTCTTAAATCCAGGCCGTTCCCTGTAATCTGTAACAACGGTTGGAGAAAGTAATGGCAAATAGTGAGTACACAAACCATAGAAGGTAAACTGTACACAGCGCCAGGGCAGTGTGATGGTAAACGTCGCTCTCTAAGCCTGCTAACCTCAATTTTTGCAAATACCTCTCCCTCTGCTCGCCCTGTAAATGCCCTACGTCGCTGGATAGCGAAGGTGTTTTCTGCATCTCGCTCCTTTTTCTTGTATGTTCTCCGTTTGTCGCCTTCCTCGCATTCAAACTAATTCGAGCCGAAGTCCGCTACATGTCCAAAATGGTGGTCGCGTTTACGAAGGTCACGTGACTGAAAAGGGTCTATACTTTGTAGAGCCACCTTTTGCTACAATTACAGCTGCAAGTCTCTTGGGGTATGTCTCTATTAGCTTAGCACATCTAGCCACTGGGATTTTTGCCCATTCCTCAAGGCAAAGCTGCTCCAACTCCTTCAAGTTAGCTGGGTTGTGTTGGTGTACAGCAATCTTCAAGTTATGCCACAGATTCTCAATTGGATTGAAGTCTAGGCTTTGACTAGGCCATTCCAAGACATTTAAACGTTTCCCTTTAAACCACTCCAGTGTAGCTTTAGCAGTATGTTTAGGGTCATTGTCCTGCTGGATCGTGAACCTTTGTCCCAGTCTCAAACCTCTGGCCAACTCAAACAGGTTTTCCTCCAGAATTGCCCTGTATTTAGTGCCATCCATCTTTCCTTCAGTCCTAACCAGCTTTCCTGTCCCTGCAGATGAAAAACCACCATGCCACCACCATGCTTCACTGTAGGAATGGTGTTCTCAGGGTGTTGGGTTTGCGCCACACATGGCATTTCCCATGATGGCCAAAATGATCAAGTTTAGTCTTATTTGACCAGAGAATCATCTTCCATGTGTTTGGGGAGTCTGCTACATGCTGTTGGACAAACACCAAATGTATATTCTTCAATAGTGACTTTTTTCTGGCCACTCTTCCATAAAGCCCCACTCTGTGGAGTGTACGGCTTAAAGTGGTCCTATGGACAGATACTCCCATCTCCGCTGTGGATCTTTGCAGATCCTTCACAGTGTTATCTTTGGTGTCTTTGTTGTATCTCTGATTAATGCCCTCCTTGCCCGGTCTGTGAGTTTTGGTGGGTGGCCTTCTCGTCAGGTTTGTAGTGGTGCCATATTCTTTCCATTTTGCTATAACGGATTTAATGGTGCTCCCTGGGATATTCAAAGTTTGGGATTTTTTTTTTTTATAACCCAACCCTGATCTATACTTCTCCACAGCTTTGTCTCTGACCTGTTTGGAGGCTCCTTGGTTTTCATGTTGCTTGCTTAGTAGTGTTGCAGAGTCAGGGTCCTTCCAGTACAGGGTGAATTATACAGACATCATGGGACAGATCATGTGACACTGACTGCACACAGGTGGATCTTAATCAACTAATTACGTGACTTGTGAAGTGAATTGGTTGGACCAGCTCTTATTTAAGGGTTTCATACGAAAGGAGGTGAATACTTATGCACACTCCAGATTTCTGTTTTGTTTTTCCCATCTTATTTTGTCACAATAAAACTGTGCACCTTTAACGTTATAGGCCTGCTGTGTAAATCAAATGGTGCTAACCCTCCAAAAATCCATTTTAATTCCAGTTTTAACTGCAGCCAATTTATTCCATCATTAAAAGTGGTCTCTTAATTTTCCCCCCTTTTCATGGCTACATATATCCATACACAGATCCAGACTTTAATAGGAACACCTGTACACACAATGCAGGGGGATATAGCTATCGATCTGTCCGTAAACATTTTAGTTTCCAGAGCATAACTCAAACTATTAGGAATTTTTTTCACAAAACCTGACCGTTATGTTAAGTGACTAGAGGGAGTTGTGCCTTTTGAGATTTCATCGAGTTTTATTTTTTTTCCATGGCAACCAATTCAACTTGGGGAAATCTGGAGTGGGGTTTCATGTGGGGGCCGGGGCAATACGTCTCCTGATGACTCGTTATTTTTGCAGTCATCCAATCGGCCAGCACAACGTATAAACGCACGCAGATACAGATTAAGAGCTTCAGTTAACGTTCAGATCAAACAAAGTGTGATCTCTACAACTTTAACCGCGGTCTGATTGTTGGTGCCAAATGGGCTGGTTTGAGTTTTTCAGAAACTGCCGGTTTTGCACAGTCTTGAAAGTTGATACAGAATGGTGCATAAAAACAAAAAACATCCTAAAAGGAGAGGGTTTGAAAGCTGAAACACCTCGTTGATGAAAGATCAGAGGAGACTGGGGACGAGATGAGTGGTTTGAACCGACAGGAAGGATATATTAACGTGTAAAAAAAAAAAAAAATCACTCCGCAGCCGTGGTGAGCAGAAAAGCATCTCAGAACGCACAGCGAATCAAAGCTTGAGGGAGATGAGCAACAACGGCAGAAGCCCACATCAGGTTCCACTCCGGTCAGCCAAGAACAAGACCATCACAGGCACAGACTACAGACTGGAAAAAGACCAGGCGATTCATTTATTTATTTCCCCCCAATCTGACTTCCTGTTTGCTTCGTCATCACTGTGGGGAAGATTCAAGAACACACAAAATGAAGCCAAAGTGGGTTGAGCTTCACGAATCGGATGACGGCGATAAAAATAGCTACGTGCCTGAAAATCACAGTTGGATATTTGGAGATGAAGACGGCAGGATTTTAGGGGTCAACAAAGTCTCCGAATCTACATTTAGACGCCATCTCCATGGCAACAAACCATTTTGCCAGAGGAAAACATCATCTTTCATCTCACCACAAAACCAAATGTCTGGTGTTTTAAGTGTTTTGCTGTTTTTATGGTCAGATGAGAGAAGAATTGAGTTCAAGCTGGTTTTGGCAGGTAAAAGAAGGAGAAAAAAAACCCCAACCCTAATCCCTTTTGTTAAACAGGGGTGGGGCAATACATCACGATACATGATATCTATGCCTACAAAAATGAGTTTAAAATGGAACACACCCACCCAAAAAAAAACCCCAGTACAATTTCAAAAGTTCAGGACAAAATTTTAGCATTAGGTTTTTGTCAAGTTTGTAAACAATGCCTGCAATCAGGGCTTTGAACCGGTTCAAGGAACGAAAACGAAAACCGGGAACTTTTTCTATTTCACATGGAACAGAAACGAAACCAGAAACTTTATTATTTTTTATGTTCCGGAACAGAAACGCTTATTAAAAATAATGGTAACCGGTTAATACCGGTTTTTATTTCGTTCCTCAAAGTTTCCGTAGCCTACAAATAAAAAAGCCATTCTTCTCCTGCACAAGTTTCTATGACCCGCTGGGGTTCACTTCCTGTGTGACGTTCGCTGACTGAATGGAGAGAGCGGGAAGGTGGACTACTATCACGTCTCCATTACTGAGTGTCTGAGCAAAGAAGAGCCTGAACGTTGCAACCTCCCTATTGGCTGTTTGTAAAAATGTATCAATTGTTGCCCTTCCCACGGGAATCATCGCGGGCTCGAGAGACGAGACCTGACGAGTTAGTTCGTTGGTAGCAGAACAAAATGTCTGGACACAAATCGGGTTTTCAGAAAAGGAAAGAAAATAAACGGAGGGTTGAAAATACAAAAAAGGAGGCAGAAAATGCAAAACGAGTTTTAAGGTAGGACAAATGGTTACTTTTTAAGGCAGCCCGCCGTGGCTGCAGGCTTTCAGTTGTGTCATTGAATGGTTAGTTTTCTGAGGCAGCCCGCCGTGGCTGCCTGCAGGCTTATTTATTATAGCCCATTTAGTTAAAATAGTTGATATAAAATGTTTATAGTTATAGTTATGTGATGGTTGTCCTGATTTAGACTGGTGTTTTTTTTGGGGGGGTGTTTGCGCAATGTTGCACCCGGGTCCAGATTAGGGCAGAACCGGCCCTGGCTACATTTCAGGTGTAGTTTGTTTTATGTATCTATGTACTTGCATAGATGTGTACTTGGTCTTCCAATATGGCGCCTAACAAAATCTCGCGGCGCGGTGACGTCATGCGGTAGCCCTCTATAGGGCCCGACTAGCCTTTGGTAACACACTAAACGAATTCTCTTTCATTTTTGGCACTTTTTCTGTTTGTGTAGATGGGAAGACATACTGAGAATCCAAATCGCCAACATTTGAAATAATAATTGTTTTGAATTATTTCTTGTCTTATTTAATGAAGGTTGTAATAGAATTAGCCTACATTTGGCTTAAGCTGGATGAGACAGAGACATAACTTTATAGCCATTTGTTAAACAGCTGACAGGGAACGTAATTAACCGTTCCGGGAACGAAATTTTTTTTGTTCTAACCGGTTCGGGAACGTCTATTTAATGGTGGAACTTTAAACGTTAAAATTCCGTTTCTGTTCGGAACGAACCAATAGGAAAAAAATTCTGGTTCAAAGCCCTGCCTGCAATATCTCAGAACAGAGAGAGAAAAATAAAATACTGCGACATCATGTACCACAATAACAATACGACATCATATTGCCCTGCCCTGGCCTTCAGTACGGTGGAGGATCTGTTTTTACCTCCAAAAAGCTCTGAGGAACCTTGTGATGACTCCATGATATTCCAAGGAGGTTTCAAATGAAAAGTCAGGCTGCCTCTGCCATGAGGTTATAAATGGGACATGGACTTATGGGATCATCTTACAGCAGGACCGTGAGGGAAAAAAAAAAAAAAACATGCATCTGAATCCGACTACAAATGATTCAGACGTTTTGTTATTGTGTAATAATTACAGTATGACAGTTTATTTCCTGAGAATAATTTCACTTTAATAGCCACCAAGGGTGCCAATAATTCTCCACCTGACTGTACTGACTCGTGCACAGCATTAATACACCAAACAAACACTTTCTAGAAAGGTAATGTGTATAATGATCTCAACTCATAACCTGTCATAATACATACAGAAGGCATTATACACTCACCGGCCACTTTAATAGGAACATGTTCTTGATTCTAAGGGCGTATTCACACCTACGTTGGTTGGTTCGGACCAAACGAACCAAATTTCCCTTGGTCCGGACCTTTTGGGTTGGTCTGAAAACAAACCACCGAACTCTGGTCCGGACCAAACAAGCGGACCGAGACCGAGCTGCAAGGTCAGACTCGGTCCGGACCAAAGGAACCCTGGTGCGGATCTTTTGGAGGTGTGAAAGCAGACCGGACCTAATCCGACAGTTTTGCTTTTTTGTACCTCGGGAGCTTCCGTCGTTTGTCGAGCATTATGGGAAACAGAGTCTTGACACTCCACCGCAAAGTGCAAACACTGTTTCGGTTGTCAAGGGAACCTTACAACAGTCGTTCAGTCACCAGTGGTAGGCGAGTACAAAAAATGAGTAGGGGGCAAACGTGGGCCGAGGAAGAAACGCGTACCCTTGTGGATATACGGGCAGATGTCCACATATCTGAGTTTTTGGAGAGAACACACAAAAATGCCGACGTGTTTGCTGTATTCAGTGAGAAAATGAAGGAGAAGGGGTTCACGCGCTCCCCAGAACAATGTCGGCTAAAAGTGAAGAAACTCCGTCAGACCTACATTAAAATCAGGGACATTCTTTCAAAAAGTGGCGGTACTAGCGACGCAAAAAAGAAATTCATCTATTGCGATGACCTGGATACTATTCTGGGGTCAAAATATAATTGAGGCGTGGCTTTGTTGACAGATTTTGGTCCACTTACTAAAATGTACAGTGTGAAAGCGAACCGAACCAAAATGAAAAAAACAAAAAAAACAAACATTTGGTTCGGACCAAAGCAAGTGAACTATCGAACTATCCTGGTCTGAATACACCCTAAGATTCCTGTTCTTGGCTGCAGGAGTGGAACCCAATGTGATGTTTTTTCTGCTGTTGCATGCCGAGATGTTTTTCTGCTCACCATGGTTGTAAAGAGCAATTATACGGAGCTACTATATCCTTCCTGGCCAAAAAAAAAAAAAAAAAACCCACTCGAACCACCTCAAATCTGTCCATGTTCCTCTGACCTCTCTTATCAACAAGGCATTTTTTTTCCACCCACAGAACTGTCGCTCACTCACTCGATGAATGTTTTTTGTTTTCTCCACCATTCTGTGTATGGAGACTGCTGTGTGAGAAAACCCCAGGAGATCAGCAGGTTCTGAAATACTCAAACCGGTCCATCTCAAACCAACACCCATGCTGCCACAGTGAAAGAAATTCACACAAAAACTGAGATCGCAATTTTTCCTGTTCTGATGTGTGAACACTGATCATTAACTGAAGCTCTTGATTTGTATCTGCGTGATTTGATGCATCGTGCTGCTGTCGAGGGATCGGCTGATTAGAGAACTGCGTCAAGCAGCTGCAGGTGGATGGAAGTTCCTAAGAAAGTGGCCGGCGAGTGTACGTGTTAGAATCATTTAGGAAAATGCGTTATTACTTACTACACTGCAACTCCGCTATAACGAACTCCTTGCGGACGTCCAAATCGTTCGTAATATTGAAATGGATCCACTTGTCACAGCAAACGCTCACTCTTGCGTAAAACAAGACAAACTGTGTTTAATTCATATTTACAAAGTAAAGGAAATAAGTCACACTCGCCATCTTTTTCTTGCCGCATCTTCTTTCTTTTCAGCTCATTAATGTTATTTACAGTTACGGACGAAGTCTCGGAGCTCTCAAAGTTAAAAATTGAATTTTTTTGGATATTGTATTCTTGAGATGAATTCGTTGCCTTCCCGCCTTGCTTTAAACGCTCCAGCATATGAAGAAGTTTGTCTTCGATGGAGAGAAACTTACATTTACGAGTACCCATGACAACAGTACTTACTGAGTAAAGACTCGAGTAAACCTGCTTTAAAGGAGATACGCAGAATCTTTATTTTTAAATACATTTCTGAGTGGATAGTATGCTGCATAAATGGGAAATAAATAAAAAATATATATACACACAGGGTTCTCTACGAGGGGTTTTAGAGGTGCGGGCTGCCCCCCTTTCTGTGATTCCCGCCCCCGTTTAATTTCTGCCGCCCCTTTACAAAAGGAAGAGACGTCCCTTTGTTTTCTTTGTGACAGATAGCCTTTCTCTGTTGGAGTACCGACAACGCGACAACACCCGAGTGTGAAACTGTGTGTGCGTGTGTGTGCGTGTGAGTGAGTGAGTGAGTGAGACAGAGAGAGAGAGAGAGAGAGAGAGAGAGAGAGAGAGAGAGAGCGCGTGCAGCCCCTCCCCCACCCGCACGCTGCGCTTAGACTACATTCAGACTGCACCCTGAAACGACCCATATCCGATTTTTTTGCCCATATGCGACCTGTAACCGATTTGTTATTGACAATCTGAACGACACAGATCCGATTTTTTCACATGCGACCCAGGCCGCTTGGATATGTGGTCCTAATTCCAATGCATATCCGTTATTTTCACATGCGACTGCAGTCTGACCGGACAGGTCGCATTCATGCGACCTACACGTCATCAACAAGAGACAAACGTCACTATTCTGCGTTGGCTAATCCCGCCTCTTCGGTTGAAAACAATAACATTTGTACAGTTTTCAGAATTTAAATAGACTTTTATAGAATTGATCAAGCTAATGGTGGATTTGGTAGGGACCTGGATGTTAAATCATCCTGTATTACAAGATAAGATTGTTCTGGAAATTTCCAGTAATTTGACACCTTCGGTCTCATTAGTCTGCTGCCCACATTAATCAGATTATTGTGAGAGTTCCGCCGCCGCCACAAAAACCACATCGCCAGGTCTCGCCTCATCTCCATGCTTTACTTGCAAACTTGAAGAGTGCGCTTTTTTTTTTGTTTACGTATTACGTAGATGTGCTTATTACGTGTCAATTTGCGCATGCGGGACACTTTTGGGTCGTTTTCTGTTCATATTGGAGATCGCATACAAGTCTCATATAATTGGTAATGTGAACGGCCTAACAAAAAAATCGGATTTCACAACAAATCGGATATGGGTCGTTTCAGGTTGCAGTCTGAACATAGTGTTAGAGACACAGAAAGGGCAGTATTTGCTCAGAGTGCACCCTCCAAACAACGGGGATTTACACGAAATCGGAAGGAGATATTCACAAAATTCTTTCACATCGAGTGCCACAAGGCTCTCCTGAACACGTTGATGTAATTTTTTTTGTCTGTAGTGTAAAAAATGAGGACGCTAGAGCGAGTTAAAAACGAGTGACTTTTCTGATTTTGCAGTACAAGCGCTGCCACGTTTATAATGGGAGTCTATGGGGAAGCGCGCCTGACCTCCCCTTACTCTCAGGCTTCTCATTTAAAAACTGTAGGGGTAATCGATAAGGGTCACTAATCTGTAGGTCGTTTATTTTAGACGTATATCTAGTTATCTGTTCATTAGAAAAATGAGCCGTGTAGTCCGTCGGTTGAAATTGATCCATTTTGTATACGAGTGCAACAATATTCAGCCGTGTTGTTGACTGACAAGATGGCGGCTGTTTACATTCCAGCCGGGATTCGGTCACGTGACTGCAAGAGGTCTATAAAACTGTATTAACTATACGCTGACTGGAAAAAAATATTTTTTTTTTTTAGAGAGTAAAGTACATTGAAAAGATGATGTTTTAACTACATTATATAGTTAAAACAACATCTTTCCAATGTACTTTACTCTCTAAAAAAAAATTATTTTTTCCAGTGGTGCCTGCAATTACATTTCCATTTCAAACAATGTCAGCTTTTGTGGAGCAGTGTGAATATATAGTTAATACAAAAACTTTTCTGCACTTTTCTGTTCTTTTTTTGTAGTTTGCTAAATAAAAAAATATTTTTTCCAGTTCCATTTCAAACAATGTGTCTGAATATGATGTGCAAGTGTGTAATGTTTGATGTATGATGTGTTTTGTACCAGTCCAATTGATTCCTCTATTCTAAATGATTATTATTTGAGAGTATTTTATGCAAGTTTTATGCAAATGACATGTAAATTTATGCAAATTTGTTTCAAGGTCATCCGATTGACCCCCACCCCCCTATATTTTCAATCCGTGGAGAACCCTGAGATATATATATATATATATATATATATATATATATATATATATATATATATATTTTTTTTTTTTTTTTTTTTTTTGAGAGTTAAAAATCGACTGCAAAGTTGGCATTGGAGCTGCCGCACGGAGCCAGCCAGCCCTGAGTGCGTGACGTCACAGCGGGAACCGGTTTTAAGGCCGAGGCCTTTGACAGCTATAGACCAAAGTCATATAAATAAAAATTTGCGCTGAAAGAAATACCGTTACTGACTTGCTCAACTAAGACTGATTTGACTTCATTGATTGTGGGTTGACTCTCATTAAAACAGGATAGGTTTGATGTTTTATATCCAAATGAGAGTCGGAGCTTACCAGTCTGCGTTCTCGCTTCTTGAAGGCAGATCGTTTCGAAACAATCTGACTTTCAGTTGTTCATTCAGTTCTCCATTCATTCGCTTCTTCCATGTAAGAGCGAGATGGCAGCAACATCCAGTTTAGAAATAAGACAGCTGCTCCACTCATTCTCCATACGGAGTACTCCGCCATTACTGCTCGGCTCAGGCAATTACTAAAACCCGGGACGAAACGTCACCGGTTTTAGCAACAACCGCGGGGAGGTCACTGCCCAAGCGATATGTCCCATCCCGTTCCGGGTTTTACCAACAACCCTCGGCTCACACTCCAGGAGAACTGGTGCAACTGAACTTACTTTCCTTTTAAAAAAATAAAATGCTTTCCTTTTCTTGTTTTCTTTTCCTTTAATTGTTGGTACTGCACCCTCTTTCAATCCGGGCTTATAGCCAACGCTCCTCAACAGATCAGAGGTTTCGGACGAGTCTTCAGTAAAACGTACAGAGCAGAGGTGAGACCACTTCATAGCCACCAAATGTGCCCGTGAACTTCTCGCAAAACGTGTCCAAATCTTTGCAGTTTGAACATTTTTGGGCCATGAATGCAACATAACTCCACCTTCTGTCGTGTTACTGCACCGGCCAAAAACACATCTACGTGGCATGGCGATAAATTAGCTCAAAATGGAGGATCGGAGCTGCAGTCGGCTCTGTGTTTTAGTATAGCGGAAATGGCGATGAGACGGATAGACTTCCTGCTGTGACGTTACGGATGTCAAGGTCATTCACTCAGACCGCTACCTATATAAATCACTTTAATCGTAAAAATGACTAGATTAGATTTATTGTTAGCGCTTAAAACTATTCCTGTGCCATTCTTGAGGTCTCAAGGCATTTATAAACGAAAGTGAGGCCATGGCTCTGCGTATCTGCTTTAAGCTCATAAAATAAAGTCCTTTTAAGGGATTTTTTTTTTAATCACCGTTCTCGATAATTGTTAGTGACTGACACCTAAGTGAGGCTCGTTAAGCTTTTGCTTTAGTGTTAACACATATTGGTAACCTGAGTACTGATTTGATCACTTGCTGCTCGTCTCTGGTGGGAAGAGGAGTGCATAGCTCAGTGATTTTTTTTTTTTTTTTTAAGACTCCAACAACATTTTTCAGCTGTTCCCGTTAGGTTTCTCCACAGTGGATAATGTCCCTCCATCTCGTCTGTATCTTTTTCCGTCACAACAAATATCCTCAAATCCTCCTTCGCAAAGTCTAAAAATCTCAGCTGTGTCCAAAATCACTCACTCGTTCACTACTCTCTAGGGAATTCTATATCGAGGACTATACAGTGAGCTCATTGGTAAAATAAAAAAAAAAAAAAAATAAAAAAAAAAAAAATCACTTTTGGACATTACTTAGCCGTGCCGTTGTTTACGTCATTACTGTCGCACAATTAAAACGTGCCAGATCAGGTGGGTTTTCAAAATAATAAAATACGCGCATGTATTTTTTTCGCGGTCCGGTTTCCATCAAATCCTGCGCTCTGATTGGCTGGCGAGCGGGTCCGTATCCTACGATACGGACCCCAGTTACGGACCTCTGGCGACTCACTCGTTCACAACAACAAACACAGTAGCATTTTTTGTCAACATTTATCTTTTTTTTTAAAATAATATTTGTTTATAAGATTATCAAAAATCTTATACATTTTTGCCAGCATTTCTCAGGAGAACAGCATTAATTTTACAGCATGGATAGCGATAACGACAGTGTTCACAGCGAAAGCGAGTTTTACTACCCTGAGGAAGAAGAAATAAAAGAAAACATTTCAGGAGAAAGCTAAAAACCTCTAACTGTTGCTAACGCCGAGCAAAAACGTAGCTGAATCCTGAATGACTCCTATTTGTATAAATAGGGGACTACATAGGCGGCAAAATGTAGTTTTTTTCCTGCCATGGAAGTGCACTTGTATACCGAGGAGGAAGCCATTTGCATTACAGCTGTGAACGAGGATTCAAAATGGCGGCTCGGCTCGGTTTTCCCTTTCGGGCGCTCTCGTTTTCTGTTAGAATTTGGGAAAGAAAAAATAAATATATTATTTACCAGCTTAAGGTCGGTCCATATGGTGAAATACCGTGACCTCGGCCCAGAGGGCCTCGCTCAGTACTTTCAAGACCTCGGTCACCGTATTTCACCATACGGACCTCCCAGCTGGGAAATAACATTTATTTTTGTGATAAATCCGTTAAATAGTGTATTTCCTACATTAATGAATACAAAGTACTTTGTGTCTGCTGCGTCTTTCAGTTCTTTTAAATCAAGGCTGAATCCTTTTTCTTCTTCGCCGCTGCCTTTTATTAAATCAAATTTGAGGCTTTTGATTAATTCCTTGCTCTGCACTCTAATTTTTATTGTCTGCCATTTTTCTTCCAGCGCGACCGCAATGCATGATATTGCTTGGTTAGTGCCCATCGGTCGTACACTACTTTTCACGGTGCATTGTGGGATACTTTGAGTCCATTATACAGGGTGTAATAATTCTCACTAGACGTTCGGACAGCACTATAAAATGGCGAACTCTATACAGTATAGTCCACTATACAGCGAGTGATTTCAGACACTCATCTTTGCTCGTCCTCTTTTCCTTCTACCTGGCAACTCCATCTCCAGCATTCTTTCCCCAATACACCCTGGATCTCTCCTCTGTACGTGTCCAAACCATCTCGATCTCACCTCTCTTACTTTGTCTCCAAGCCATCCTACATGTCCCCCTGTCCCTCTAATATACTCATTTCTCATCCTGCCCAACTTTGTCACAAATTCTGAAGACTCCGACTCACTGTCGTTAAAGGCAGAGGACACAAACCTAGTTCGTTACAGCGGGATTGTAGTGTATGCATCAATGACTGCTTTATTACGTCATGAACAAGCTCGTTCTTTACAAGTGGTGTGTGAAGTAGTAGTAGTAGTAGTAGTAGTAGTAGTGTAAATCACGGACACAGCGTTCGGTTCACCGATACGACTCGGATCTGATCAAAATCACAGTACAGGAGACTCGCCTGAACCGGCCGATTCTCCTCAGATGAGAGAACATCTCCCCTCCTGGAACGTACTCCATCACCATATACAGGTTAGTGTTGTCCTGAGGAGCAGAAACACACCATCAGCCTGGGCGTTTAGCAGTACAGTCGCCAAGAATAAACAAATATCAAGAAACAGCATCAGTTAACACTTTCCCTCACCGTGTCCACACTTACAGTCCGTTTAAAGCTTAGATTTGAGTAAAATCACCTCTAAATCACTTCAGCATTCATGTGAACTTGGATTAAGGTAAACTTCTGGCCTTAGAGACCTGATTATTCCATCGGTTTGAAAACAAAAAAAAAAAACCAGAAAAGAAAGATGCCCTAGGCAATCAACCCAAACACCTTGAAGGAGTGCTCCAGCCGGACGAGGAAGGGGAAGCTCACAGCCTGCAGGATGCGCTTCTCGTTCAGTGTGTGTTCTATCTGTTTCAGCTTGACCACCTGAAAGACGAGACAAAACAACATAGTCACTCACACACACACACCAATCATCAAAATCAAAATTAATTTTAGATCCAACGCTTTTTTTGTACGACATGGGATTCCCTTGCTTCAAAAATGATGTTTTTGACCATCCCTGGACTTTTTTTTTTTTTTAAAGTGACATCACTATATTCTTGTCTAACGGTACCTCAGTCTCGCGCGCACACACACTGAAAAGTTATGCCGCTTTTCCACTACAAACGCGGCTGAGCCGTGCCGTGCTGAGTCGGGCTGAGTCGAGCTGAGCGGGGCTGTTGGAGTTGCATTTCGACTACAACCGCGCTGAACCGTGCTGGCTGGAAGTGGGTGGACACATTGGGTGGAGTTAGCGAAAGTGGGTGGACGTCACGTGATGTCGTTAAGCAGCGCAAACAGTGACATCAGTGACAGTGGCGGAACAAGTCAGAGCCGGGCCGGGGGCGGGGCAAATGACCGGGCCCTTTATTAAAGCTTATCATAACATCATTTTAGGCTACAAAAACGAAGTCCTTCAAACGAACATGTAACTCAGAAACAAAAAACATTAGGATACTGTACATGGCTCATAATAAAACATCAATAGCCTATACTGCGCACATTATTTGAAGGGCATACGAATGAGCGCTCAGAGGTTGCAACGGTGACAGGAAGAGTCAGAAATAAAAGGAGGGCGGTGCAAACCTCACTGAATGCACTGTGTTTACCAATTTCAACACTACGGGGTGCAACTATGTTATTTTGTACATTAAGTCCTTCAAACGAACATGTAACTCAGAAACAAAAAAACATTAGGCGACGTACTGTACATGGCTCATAATAAAACATCAATAGCCTACTGCGCGCATTATTTGAAGGGCATACGACGAGCCTTGCGCTCCGCGAACTCGTCCACGATGCTCTGTATGTCACTGTACTAGGCTACAAAAACGAAGTCCTTCAAACGAACATGTAACTCAGAAACAAAAAACATTAGGATACTGTACATGGCTCATAATAAAACATCAATAGCCTATACTGCGCACATTATTTGAAGGGCATACGAATGAGCGCTCAGAGGTTGCAACGGTGACAGGAAGAGCCATGTACAGTATCCTAGTGGTCTTTTCAGCGGTAGTCTCACGACCCGGATAGTAAACAATAAACATGGAGGACATGGAGTCGTTAGTGTTGCTGGTCTTGGTGCTGTGGCTTGTTGACAACGCCAACAGATACTGGCAAGAGCGTATAGATGAGGCGAGGCGCATAAGGCTTCAGAAATTCTCGTAATTCTTCTCCTTCCGGGTTTGCGGTGTTTACAGATCCCAGCGCGCTCGCGGGGCGTGTGTGGGCATGTGAGGACGCTCCTCCTCACCAATCAGTGCACAGGGGAGTGTCTGCTCATGCCCCTAGCCTCACTCGGCACGGCTTGGCTCGCTTCAGCCCCACTCCAAAACGGTGCGAGTTTTAGGGGCTAAGCAGGGCTGAAGCGAGCTGAGTCGTGCTGGTTTTTGGTAGTCGAAACGCGAGCCGTGTCGGGCTGAAGTGAGCTGAAGCGAGCTGAAGTGAGCTGAAAAAGGGTAGTGGAAAAGGGCCATTATATTTCATTTCACATTAACAAACTCAAAACGTTCAGTAAACGTTTTGCTGTGACAAAGCAACGACGGTAGCCTGGCAAGCCAGACTAAATGCGAATATTTAGTCTGGCCTCGATCCGTAGACATTTCCGAAGGGGGTAGGAGGAACAACCCGCTGTCTTTCAAACTGTCTCTGTCCGTATAGGCCAACGCTCTGACCAATCAGCGCAACAGTGACTGTGACGTAGTCAGAGCGACAGAAAGCAGTGGGGGAGGCCTTGAAATAAATAATTTTTCAAAATGCGTATTAATTAATAAACAGGTTCTAGATATTAAGAAGTTTGGAGATAATGACCACAAGTTTGGAGTCTGTACCACATACACTCATTTTTTCCCCCAAGTGTTTGCTTAAACTGTGAGAGTTTTTATTTAGTGGTGTTTGGTGAAATAATTTCCCTTAAATTTAAAATAACGGGAAAATAAGAAACAATCAAAAAGTAATGTTTCAAAGCTGTTTATTAATTCTTTGTACTGCACAAACTAGCCCCATCCTTTTGGCTACGAGCAGAGCCAGTAGAGCTGTGGTCCAAAAAAAAAAAAAAAAAAAAAAAAAACGATCCACAATTCGCTATCGATTCACGCGAAAAAAACACGATATCGATCCAACAACATGTGAATCGATTTCTTCCAGGTGCCTATAACACTATTTTCTCCAACGCGCAAGGAGCACTATAAAAGCGGGTGCCGGTAAAACGAAACTTATAAAGAAAACAAGATGATGGACGAAGCTGCCCGGTTAAAAACACCGCTGGGGATGAAGTCGGATGTGTGGAAACACTTCGGCTTCAAACGGTATGAGGACAGAGACGAACTGGACAAAACGAATGCAGTTTGCAAGTTGTGCCAAATAGAAGTAAAATATCTGGGCAATACCACCAATCTAAAGAAACCATTTATCCAGGCACCACCCCGAGACAGCTAGTGCTAAACCTGACGCGAAGCAGGCGGCACTTGAAAATGCATTTGGTGTGAAATTTCCCCCACAGTCTAAGCGTGCTATGAGCCTTACAGAGGGAGTCGGGATCTTTATTTGTAAAGACCTCCGCCCCTACAGCGTAGTCGAAAATGCTGGGTTTAGGCTACTAGTAAAGAGGTTAGAGCCACGCTACGTCTTGCCCAGCCGAAAACATCTAAGCGAGACAGTAATTTCTTGACTGATGAGCTATTTTTTTTGTGTTCAGAAACCCAGACCTGGGTATGTTATTTAACTAGAAGAGGGCCACCAAATGTCATAGTTTGTTACACTCTGAGACTTATCAGTCAAACATAATTTCTTGACTGATGAGCTATTTTTTTTTTTTGTGTTCAGAAACCCAGACCTGGGTATGTTATTTAACTAGAAGAGGGCCACCAAATGTCATAGTTTGTTACACTCTGAGACTTATCAGTCAAACATAATTTCTTGACTGATGAGCTATTTTTTTTGTGGTCAGAAACCCAGACCTGGGTATGTTATTTAACTAAAAGAGGGCCACCAAATGTCATAATTTTGATTTAGACTTCAAATAAAACCTGGATATGTTTCATTCCAAAATAAATAAGCTTTCTTTCAAACTTGAACTCTTGTCTCTCTGTGTGTCCCTCTTACACATACACAGATACAAGCACAAACAGACATGGAGCTGTTTGTCAATAGGGTCAGTTTTTATTTAAAAGTTTTAAAGTGACAATACAGCAACGTACATGAATCGATATCGAATCGGATCGTGACCTAATGAATCGAAATCGAATCGATCCAGGAAATCCGGATCGATTCCCAGCCCTAGGAGCCAGCTGGTAGATCAGACTTTTGCCATAGCCGGTCGGCAAAACAGCGAAAACGTCCTTCTTGAAAAGGAATGAGCGGAGAGCCTCTTCCTGCTCATGTTTCAATGAAAACTCCAAGTCTAATTCTTCTAAAACTGATTCCAAAGCGGAGTCAAACGCGCGCTGTTCACTAGCCGTAGCCATCTTTCCTGTTGTGCTTTCTCCAGCGTCACGCAGCCTTGTCGTCACTCCTGCAAAAGCCCGCCCAAAGAATCCAAACAAAAACCTTGCGTTGTGATTGGCGGGCACGATTTGATGCCCGGGGTGTTTTTGTTTATATGGTGCGAGGCTAGACCCACTCGCAGGCAAAAAAATATTTTTGGCCGCTAGGCGGGTGGGTCTAGTTTACTAGGCTACAACGACGGCGCATCTTTCACACAAGAGAACCGAGAGGAGAGAGAAGGGGAAGTGGGAGGGACTTCCAGACAACTCTGTCAGGGCTCGACACAAACTTTAAAACCCACTTGCCCTGGGGGTTAATTTCCACTTGCCTCCCAATATCATCACTTTCCCCCTATTTTGTGAGTATTTATTTATTTTAAAAAGGAAAACCATAGAATTAGTTGTGAATTGCACCACAAAATGAAGATCACACATTGAGTTGAAGTTTGGTTATTGGCTCCTTTTTACTTGTAACAGACAATAAACCATTTTATCCAAAATGTTTTTTCCTGCTTTAGTTGATTTATTTCTTTTTCACATGCATGCAGCTGTTGTAAAGTTCAGTGTGTTTGTGTAGAACTCTCTCAGACTGTAGGTTCATTACTCAATGTAGAAATGACGAAATAGAAATCTGTAACAGTTTGCATTAAGAAAACAGGGTGCCAAGACTTGAACAATACTGTTTGAGAATATTTTTGTCTTTGTTATATCATCCACCTCTAGGTTTAAAAAAAAAAAAAAATCCCACTAGCGCTGCATCATGACAGACAGGATAATGTTTGAGTTTAAAATTGTTTAGTGTGTAGGTTGTGGGTGTTTTATACAGACCTGGCAACCTGTACCTGAATCAGTGCAGGCGGTCTGTCATGACGCAGCGCTTTTTTTTTTTTTAAATAAACCTAGAGGTGGAGAACAAAAACAATAAATATATATTTTTTCACGGTCCAAATCCTGCGCTCTGATTGGCTGGTGAGCGGGTCCGTATCCTACGGTACGGACCCCGGTTACGGACCTCTGGCGACTCGCTCGTTCACAACATAGTAGCATTTTTTGTCAACATTTAACTTTTTTTAAAAAAATAAGATTTATTTATCAGATTATCAAAAATCTTATAAATGTTTGCCAGCATTTCTCAGGAGAACAGCATTAATTTTACAGCATGGATAGCGATAACGACAGTGTTCACAGCGAAAGCAAGTTTTACTACCCTGAGGAAGAAGAAATAAAAGAAAACATTTCAGGAGAAAGCTATAAACCTCTAACTTGCCAACAGTTTGATCTCACTAGTTAATGAGGCCCATTTTGGACCATGTTATCCTCATACATAATATTACACGAGGTAAAAACTTTAAACCAGTGCAATCGCTGCTTCAAAGTTTCACCAAATGGTTTTATTTATGCAATATAAAAGGTCATAATACTGTATAACTTTGGTTGAGCAAAAACACAGAGCAAAAACATGGCTGAATCCTGAATGACTCCTATTTGTATAAATAGGGCACTACATAGGCGGCAAAATGTAGTTTTTTTTTCCTGCCATGGAAGTGCACTTGTATACCGAGGAGGAAGCCATTTGCATTACAGCTGTGAATGAGGATTCAAAATGGCAGCTCGGCTCGGTTTTCCCTTTCGGGCGCTCTCGTTTTCTGTTAGAATTTGGCAAGCAGAAAAAATAAAACGAGATTCTTAAGCAAACTCTTCCATCCTCACTTCCAACTTTAATCAAAACTGTAATCAAAAAAAAAATTTCCACAGTGGAGGCCAGATAAAGCAAGATACTATATTCTTATTAAACATGACAAAATAAATAGTGTTAGATAAATGCAAAAAAAAAAAGTTAAATTAGATAATTTATTTTTTGACCATAATGTCCCAAATGAGAGAGCAGTTTCTGAGACGGACCCATATCTGATGAGTTTTCTCTGATGTGCATAATTTCTAGCTGGGATCACATCAGTGCCCTTCCCCCCCTTTCATTTAAATTATATTTATTATATTTGCAATGTAACTGAACGATGCATGAAAACATTTAACTGAACAAACGAAACTGCGTTTTGTATTTTTTCCTGTTTTTTTTTTTAAAAATACGTTAAACCTTAGTAGACTTTAAAGGAGGAGAAAAATAAAATAAAATCAGACGAGTACTGATAGAGAAGAGAAAGTGGTATCGTGCCGTCTCTAGTCAATACGTTTTTGTTTGGTTTTTTTAAATTTTTTTCTTTTAAGTTTCCCTCCTAACCTTCTGTTTGTCTAGGATCTTCATGGCGAAATGCTGCCCCGTTTCTTTGTGCTTGACCAACATGACCCGCCCGAAGGAGCCTGTGCCCAGCGTCTTCAGCCTCTCAAACTGGTCCAGAGACGCAGTGTTCTGGGAAAGAAACAGAAAAAAAAAAAAATCACGATACTAAGACACCACACACAGACTGTACTATACATATCAAGACAGAACAAACTGCTGGGTCTCTGACAGATAGAAGGATTCAGCTGATAAATATGCCTTTTCCCATCTAGACACATCTTCAAGGACAGAAACGCACCAAAAACAAATCAATCACACTCCTGCACTTCAGCGCTTGTCCAGAAGATGGCCCCGCAGCTTTGTTATACTCGAGACAATGTACAATCATCTGCTTGGATTTTGGTCCTAATCAGATCTCGCTCTTGTTCTCGATTTAACTGGACTTTTTTCTTTTCTCTCCACTCATGACACACTTTGGCACATTACAAAGAAAGCGTCTCGAATACAGTTGTGTTGTATTAGAGTTACAGCCCGTGCAAAACTGTTAAGTTTTAAGAAGGGAAACTGAGACACAAACGTATGAATGAAGAGTTTGACCAATCAGCAACTGGCAATAAAGTTGCATTAAAAAGAAGAAAAATAAAAGCTGAACCACAGCTTCTGTGTAGCGACTAAAACAAATCCACGTGGTGTTGTTTGTTTCCAAGATGCTTTATGGACGATTCTGATATACTTATAAAACTTAAAGAAAGGGAATGTGTTACCAGGATGCTACTAGGACTGCTGGAGTCATGTTCACATTACTGAGTCGAGTATTTCTTTCTAAATTAAATATACAGTGCACATCAGGGATCTCAATTTTTTGGCAATAACAAAAATAAATAAATAATTCCTCCACACCCCTCCCTCCCTCTTTAAAATGCCGGGTTTATTTATTTTATTTTAATTTTTTTTTTTTTTTTTTGGGGGGGGGGGGGGGAGGGGGGGGGGTCTATCCATCCACCTTGAAATTAGTGTCATGTCCCAAATCACATACGTACAGTGGTGCTTGAAAGTTTGTGAACCCTTTAGAATTTTCTATACATTTCTGCATAAATATGACCTAAAACGTCATCAGATTTTCACACAAGTCCTAAAAGTAGATAAAGAGAACCCAGTTAAACAAATGAGACAGAAATATTATACTTGGTCATTTATTTATTGAGGAAAATGATCCAATATTACATATCTGTGAGTGGCAAAAGTATGTGAACCTTTGCTTTCAGTATCTGGTGTGACCCCCTTGTGCAGCAATAACTGCAACTATACGTTTGCGGTAACTGTTGATCAGTCCTGCACACCGGCTTGGAGGAATTTTAGCCCATTCCTCCATACAGAACAGCTTCAACTCTGGGATGTTGGTGGGTTTCCTCACATGAACTGCTCGCTTCAGGTCCTTCCACAACATTTGGATTGGATTAAGGTCAGGACTTTGACTTGGCCATTCCAAAACATTAACTTTATTCTTCTTTAACCATTCTTTGGTAGAACGACTTGTGTGCTTAGGGTCGTTGTCTTGCTGCATGACCCACCTTCTCTTGAGATTCAGTTCATGGACAGATGTCCTGACATTTTCCTTTAGAATTTGCTGGTATAATTCAGAATTCATTGTTCCATCAATGATGGCAAGCCGTCCTGGCCCAGATGCAGCAAAACAGGCCCAAACCACGATACCACCACCACCACGTTTCACAGATGGGATAAGTTTCTTATGCTGGAATACAGTGCTTTCCTTTCCCCAAACAAAACACTTCTCATTTAAAGCAAAAAAGTTCTATTTTGGTCTCATCTGTCCACAAAATATTTTTCCAAAAGTCTTCTGGCTTGTCCACGTGATCTTTAGCAAACTGCAGACAAGTAGCAATGTTCTTTTTGGACAGCAGTGGCTTCCTCCTTGCAACCCTGCCATGCACACGATTGTTGTTCAGTATTCTCCTGATGGTGGACTCATGAACATTAGCCAATGTGAGAGAGGCCTTCAGTTACCCTGGGGTCCTTTGTGACCTTGCCGACTATTAAAGGCTCTTGGAGTGATCTTTGTTGGTCGACCGCTCCTGGGGAGGGTAACAATGGTCTTGAATTTCCTCCGTTTGTACACAATCTGTCTGACTGTGGATTGGTGGAGTCCAAACTCTTTAGAGATGGTTTTGTAACCTTTTCCAGCCTGATGAGCATCAACAACGCTTTTTCTGAGGTCCTCAGAAATCTCCTTTGTTCGTGCCATGATACACTTCCACAAACATGTGTTGTGAAGATCAGACTTTGATAGATCCCTGTTCTTTAAATAAAACAGGGTGCCCACTCACACCTGATTGTCATCCCATTGATTGAAAACACCTGACTCTAATTTCACCTTCAAATTAACTGCTAATCCTAGAGGTTCACATACTTTTGCCACTCACAGATATGTAATATTGGATCATTTTCCTCAATAAATAAATGACCAAGTATAATATTTTTGTCTCATTTGTTTAACTGGGTTCTCTTTATCTACTTTTAGGACTTGTGTGAAAATCTGATGATGTTTCAGGTCATATTTATGCAGAAATATTGAAAATTCTAAAGGGTTCACAAACTTTCAAGCACCACTGGATGCACCATTCTCGACGGTCACTGAGTACTAACCCTATTACAGTTGGTGTTTAATTTTTAAAAACCTTTCACATCAACTTCAACCCGACTAAAAAGTCTGGTACGCAAAACAGTCTTATGGATTTTCTTGATTAGTAAATACTTTAATGTCAGGTCAGGGTGTTTTATTTGAGACGCAGCTCATGACAACAATCACGACGACAGCGGAGAGTTCAGAGAGCAGCAGAAAGGCCAGTGTAGGCTCAAAGGTTAATGCTCTGGGCTCCTGATCAGAAGGTTGGTGGTTCAAGCCCCAGCACCACCAAGCTGCCCTTTAATTGGGCCCTTTAGCAAGGCCCTGAACCCTGTCTGTTCCAGGGGCGCCGTATCACAGCTGACTGTGTGCTCCGAGGTGGGATACGTGAAGAAAAGTATTTCACTGTGCTGTAAAAAAAAAATAATTGCATCATTTGAAGATTTTATATCATCAGTAACGTACATATGTGACTAAAAACCCAAGGAATATTCCTCACACTGGATTACCAGTCTAATGGGAAGGCTCGTGTTGTTCTGGGAAAATAATCCACGCCGGAGTTCTGTTCTACACGCCGACACAATCAGCCTGGTTTATACTCCACGCATGATGCAGTTCACACACTCGTTCATCCAAAAGATTTAAAACCAACATCCAACAAATGGCGCATCAGAGAGAGAACGTTCCTGTACATCAGGTTTCAAAGTCAAACCGTAAAATGTTGAGAGATTTTATTCAGAATGACATTACACACACCGACAAGCTCCGTTTCTCTTTACTTTCCGCCGTCGTCATGAGCTGCGTCTCAAATTAAAAACCCTGACTTTACAGCCAAGTATTTATTCATCTACAATCAAAAATCCACAGGACTGTTACACAAAACAGACCTTTCAGTCGGTCTGACAGCGACTCGAGAGGTTTTTAACTATAATAAGAAAAACCGGTTAACGTTAGTTTTCAGTAACAGGTGAGATAGCGCATAAGGATGTGTTATGAGACAACACTAGTTTGAGGTAGAGGGACGTTTGTTCATTTTTAATTGCTGAAGTGCACTCGCGGGGCGTCATGATGGAGGAAAAGACTAAAATGGCACGTTCCATATTCATTTAGACGAAGCTTATCTGAATGCGACTCCCAGTAACATTTCAACATATTAGCGCACACGACCTGAAATTCCTCATGAAACAGAAGAGGAGACTGTGAGCAAGTTTGGGAATTTAATTTTGTTTTAGAAAAGAAAGAATCTTGTTAAACTGGGATCAGGATACTATAGCATCAAGGGTGAGGGTTAAAATTGGGAATAAAATTAGCTCATGTTTAAAGTCTAATTTTCTGTAAAGGTGATTTGTGACAATGTATGTTGTTAAAAGCGCTGTACAAATAAACCTGACACTGAATTTGGGGGGCAGAGAGTAGGGGGGGGGGGGGAGAGAGAGAGAGAGAGAGAGAGAGAGAGAGAGAGAGAGAGAGAGAGAGAGAGATGAGAAGAGAATAGAGAGAGGGGGAGAAGTGAGAGAGGAGGAAGAGAGGGGGGAGGAGAAGAGAGGAGGAAGAGGGGAGGAGAGGAGGAGGAGGGGAGAGAGGGGAGAGGGGGGAAGAGGAGGAAGGGAAGAAGAGAAAGGAGGGGAGAGAGGAGGGGAGAAGAAGAGAGGAGGAGAAGAGAGGGGAGGAAGGGAAGAAGAGAGGAGGAGGGAAGAGAGGAAGAGGGGAGAGGAGGAAGAGGGGGAGAAGAGAAAGGAGGAGAGAGGAGGAGGGGAGAAGAAGAGAGGAGGAAAAGAGAGGAGGAGGAAGAAGAGGGGAGAGAGGAGGAAGAGGGGAGGAAAAGAGGGGAGGAAGAAGGGAAGAAGAGAGGAGGAGGGGAGGGGAGGAGGAAGAGAGGAGGAGGAAGAAGGGAAGAAGAGAGGAGGAGGAAGAAGGGAAGAAGAGAAAGGAGGGGAGAGGAGGAGGGGAGAAGAGAGGGGAGGAAGAAGGGAAGAAGAGAGGAGGAGGGGAGGGGGAAGAGGGGAGAGAGGAGGAGAAAGGAGGGGAGAAGAGAGGAGAGGAGGAGGGGAGAAGAAGAGAGGAGGAGGGGAGAAGAAGAGAGGAGGAGAAGAGAGCAGAGGAGGAGGAGAAGAGAGAGGAGGAGGAGAAGAGAGGAGGAGGAGAAGAAGAGAGAGGAGGAGAAGAAGAGAGAGGAGGAGGAGGAGAGAAGAAGAGAGAGGAGAAGCGAGGAGGAGGAGAGAAGAAGAGAGAGGAGAAGTGAGGAGGAGGAGAGGAGGAAGAAGAGGGGAAGAAGAGAGGGGGAGAAGCGAGGATGAGGAAGAGGGGAAGAAGAGAGGGGAGAAGCGAGGAGGAGAAGAAGGGAGAGAGGAGGAGGAAGGGAAGAGAGAGGAGGAGGAAGGGAAGAGAGAGGAGGAGAGATTGAGATTACCTGTGCTGGATTCTCCCATTTCTTAAGGAAATCTTCTTTGGCTTTAGCGAGAAACTCCTTCACTGTGGAGAGAGAGAGAGAGAGAGAGAGAGACACGTTTAAACAAATGAAATCTAGCAACACACAAACACACACACTTTTCCTACAACAGCTCATCCCAAAGTGTTTTATTCCTCAATTCTGAAATTGAGAACAATATATTGTATTTCTTATCTATTTATAGCTACCTTTAATGTTGTGGAACCCCTGTGAAACCAGTTACGTCCTGTTCTCACTTACACTACAGCAGCTATAAACAGTCGCTCCCTCACCATCCCCCCACACAAAAAAGTTCACGTTTCGGGGAAAGCACAAAAGTGTAAACTCCTCTGTCCTGAAGATGTCAGAAAACCTCCTGCGCTGACACTGGAGACTCCTTCAGTAAACGTCTCCTTACAGAAAACATCAATCAGTGAAACAATTAAAACCATTAGGATGAGTGCATTAATATAATCCTGCACTGCTGTAACAGAAAACTAGAGAATCCAGCGGCGCCGTGGTGATAACGATTAATATGACAAGTAATTTCAGTTCTGAAACAGAGACATATTAATGACCAATAAGCACGAAGTAGAGGCGTCCATTTTGGTTTTTCCCCAATTTGTAGCTTGACATGTTGAGAATGATGAGATTCTGAGCTCCGACTTCCCAATTCCAAACGCATAATCATCTCTAATCTGAGCTCTCTCACACACACCAACACTTCCTGTTCCCACCACGACAGTCAAATCAATAGCAGCTGGTGCCCTCTGTGTGTGTGTATTTTATTTTATTTATATATATATATATATATATATATATATATATATATATATATATATATATATATATATATAAAAAAAAACCAGCATCATCATCAAAACCTTAAACTATATCGAGTTAGTTATTAGGTGTGCCTGATAGTGTACACACACACAAAGAAGTGCACCCACCCCCCCTTATCTTTATTGGACTAATGGCTGTGTGGGAACGCCGCGAGTCCCGGCCCTTCCCCATTTGCCAGGCTGCTTCGGACTCTCGGGGGACACGATCTCTGGAGCGAGAGTCTGGACAAAGCCTGAGAGAAGTATTTCAACTCCACACAGCAACACGCATACGCTTGCAAAGCACACATGTAAAGAGCACGTGCGCACACAGTCTGAGTGAAAGCATGAGATGTTATCTGCCATTCACACACTACAGCCATAACTTCCCCTGCAGTTTGGTGCTCTCAGGACCAAGCCTCTTCCTCTAGCTCAACTGCTTCCCTCTCTCTCTCTCTCTCTCTCTCTCACGGTTCTTTACAAGGCCAAGTTCTGACATTTCTACTCAATTCAGATAAAAGGAAAAGGGAACAGCAACCAGAGACCAAAGTTGACGCCTCCCCCCAAAAAAAATAAATAAATAAAAAACCCACACACCCCAGAGAAAGTCATGCCACAGCACCAATATTTTTGCACTAACTACAGCACACACATCGCAAGCTGCTCTGCTCAGATAGGAATATGTCCAAAAAGAAGTCAGCCAGAGCAGAGTCAGGAATTTTTTCACTAATACCTCAGTAAGTGCTTTTTTCCAGCGGCGTGAAAATGTTTAGTAGAAGATACAGAAGAAACATTCTGATAAAAAAAAAAAAAAAACAGCGGGGGGAGGAAATAACTTTTCCCGGACTCTTCCTGAACTATTCCAGTATTCAGTTGTCAAGTGAATCATGACAGGATGTCGTCGAATTTCCAAAAATCAAACGCAGACCTTAAAGGCGCCCTTCCACCACAAACGTTTAATACTGGCTCTTTGAAATACCATAGTTCACTCCGAGTTGCATATGCATGCGAAAATGTAATTCTACTCCCGTTCCCTGTATTAGTTTATGAAAGAAAATAGTCGGAAAAATGAGCGAATCCGAAAAAACCCTACGAACTTGCGTCACTTCGAAAATTAGAATTCATGGCCTCGCCCACCTTGGCTTGCGACCGCCCACGGGAAGAAAGTTCGGATTTAAGCGCGAGGAGAGATAGCAGAGCCCATCTCGTCAGTAGCTAACGAAGAGGACCTAACAGCAAGCTGAAAACATGTCTGAACAAGTTTGTGCCTGTGTTATTTGTCACAGTAACACATCAACGTTGCATTTCTTGCCCAAGATAGAAGAGCTGAAGAAGAACTGTTTGGAATTTATCTTTGGAACACCACCAGCGAAGTATAATGCAGCGTTAGTACTGTGTTCTGATCATTTCAACCACAGTGACTTTTCAAACTTCGGTGCCTTCAGTAGTGGTTTTGCTTCGAGGTTGTTTTTAATCCCTGGATCTGTGCCGTCAAGACGATCGACCACCAGCTCACAAGCTGGAAGTAAAACATGAACTTTTTGTTACAAAATAGCATGTTCATATTCTCCACGTTAGCGTGCATGACATGGTCACAAGCTCGGCGGGGATGAGTTTTTTCCGCTTTTTCTGAGTAAAAAACGACCTTTTTATATTATGCCAAATCCGTTAAGAAATTTTTTTATTAATTTCGGGGGGTTGGGGTATATTCCTTCATGCTGTTCAAACTTTATTAACTCCAACGATGTTTGCACATTATTTGTAAGTCACCATCTTTAGTCTCGTTTAAATCTCGTTGAACGTGATGTAAAATTCGTGTTATCTACATTGTTATTGGTCAAAACATCGATGTCGAGACCATAATAGCCAATCAAAACAGTTTTTACAAAAGACACCCACATCCGCTTGTTCTGACCCACTGGAGGGAGCGTCACATGCTGTTAAGCCAATCAGAGGTAACACGTTTACATGTCATGTATATTAATGAGGAAGAGCTGAAATCCTGTCGTTCTCCCACCACCCACTCCTCCACCAAACTAGAACAGCCTGAAACAGGAGAACCACAGCATTTTTTCCACCAAAACCGGCTCACAGGGCATTCATTCATACTAGAGACCACCGCACGATTAATGAAAAAACGATGCAATGACACCTTTAAAAAAAAAAAAAAAAAAAAAAAGACGACTTCTAGATAGAGAGACAGACAGAAAAATCCACCATCCAAAATCTCTCAATCCATCAGGAGGGGTGGGAAGAGATTTTATAATAATAATAATAATAATAATAATACCACCTTCAACTTCTAATCCAATTCCATTTCAGCATTTGTGTAACTTATGGATGAGTTGATATGAGACAGGGAGGGAGGAAAAAAAAAAAAAACAATACTTGAAGGCACAAAACAAACCGCCATCAAAACACCGTCACGTAAAGCAAAAATCTGAAGAAAATCATTTATCTACAAAAGTAAGTTACTTTAAAACTGAAAAGCGTAAAAATTCCAATGTCATTTTATTGCCCCCCCCAAAAAAAATTTTTTTAAAAGAAAACCCCGGGTGGCACGGTGGTGTAGTGGTTAGCGCTGTCGCCTCACAGCAAGAAGGTCCTGGGTTCGAGCCCCGGGGCCAACGAGGGCCTTTCTGTGTTGAGTTTGCATGTTCTCCCCGTGTCCACGTGGGTTTCCTCCGGGTGCTCCGTTTTCCCCCACAGTCCAAAGACATGCAGGTTAGGTTAACTGGTGACTCTAAATTGAGCGTAGGTGTGAATGTGAGTGTGAATGGTTGTCTGTGTCTATGTGTCAGCCCTGTGATGACCTGGCGACTTGTCCAGGGTGTACCCCGCCTTTCGCCCGTAGTCAGCTGGGATAGGCTCCAGCTTGCCTGCGACCCTGTAGAAGGATAAAGCGGCTACAGATAATGAGATGAGATGAGATTAGATGAGAAAACCCACCCACAACGCCACACCTCATGATCCTGGTGAAGTGCATCATGACAATTTATCACATCAACATTACCGTCAGCACAACATTTACAAAACAGAGAGTCACGATTCCTCCTTTCTGATGAGCGCTGAAGCACACCAAGAAAAAGCAACGCTGAATTTAAAAACAACCCAAACATCTGAACTCTTGTAGCAAGAAATGATAAATCTGTCCTAAACAAACTTTTACCACGACATAATATTACATTCATATAAAAAAAAAAATTTCACCAAACAAAGTCTGAAATGACAGAAGGAAGCGTCATGTCCGATCATGTTCTCTCGCCCAAAACTCAGCAGTGATGGATTTTTATTTATTAACAGATTTAAAAACTAGATATGCGTGGTTTTTTTTTTGGTAAAGCGCCTTTACATTCCATACATTTCCAGACTTGCATAAGAAGCTGAGAAGCCTAGAAGCTCTCCTCCCTCACCTTCACCCAGCACCGCCGGACCCTCCGACCCTCCCGGCGCTGCCTCGGAAGCTTGACACAATGACGTCGACGATGACTCCCCCCTCTTCCCACCGTACCTCCTGGAGCTCTTACGGTCACACATGAACACACTATGCGTCCTTCCTCCTCGTCTTCTTCGTTAAAACAGCCTCATGGCTCCTACATGGACGTCCAGTCTGAGCCGCGATGCTGGGTCTCTCACACTCGCCACCCAGGCGGATCAATTGAACCCGTGCTCCATTTGTATCAATATTTATTCTGCACACACTGCGCTGTTTCTCTCTCACACACATGCACGACTATATTGATCACAACAGGGGCCCAGTCACCAAGAGGAGTGGCGCGGCCACCATAACAGATTATTTCCAATGTGACGGGAAACAAACAAACAAACAAAACTTCGCCCTACGAGCTGACAGGTAGTGAGGATTTGTGAGTGGCTGTATAATCAAAACGCGTACATGTGTGAGAGACAGAATGATCACACACCCGTCATCCTCTACTCTTTGGAGTTTATGATCAATCGTACGAATCAATCAGTGCAGCTCCGGGAGACCGAGCCTCGCCATGACACCGACCGAAAAGGTCAAATCGGATTGTGCCAAATTTCTACCAAATTCTCCGCGCTGATTGGTCGGAAGGTGTCGATTCGTTTTCTTTAACAATAAAGCAGCTGCAAAATCACAAGTGTTGGGAAAGTTTTCTGGAAGGAGATGTACATTTAAAGTGCATATCACGAGTAAATTCAGGAGCAAGATCAATATAATTCTCCTATTTTATATTAAACCTTTGGTCAAATATCTAACATTCTGCATTCTCTGCATTTTTTCACCTTGCGCAATACCAGAAAAATTCAGTTGAAAAATCAAGCCATTTGAGGCGAATTGGTCCACCTCTGAAAAAACTTGCCATTTGGATTTCCTGGGAAACATTGATTTTCGTGACGTCGTCATCTGCGGGACACCTCCTTCTGAATCCTACGTCAGCACTGGTTTGTTTATGAGAAAACGACCTGGTGGTTTTCTGCAAATTTCTTCAACGTTATTGCGTAATTATTAAAATGGTTAACAGATGTATCGTAGGAGGGTGTAGCAACACCAATCCTGATGGGATTAGTACTCATCGTTTCCCAAAAGACCGGACAATGAGAGAGAAATGGGAGCGCTTGGTCTACACAGGCTGTGCACTGAAACCGTGCAAAGCTCGCGCAGCCTGCTGGCGCTTCCGCAGGTGACGTCACGAATCTGGCTCCAGACTCCCTTGGGATTTTTCCAGACGCATTTTATTTTATTTTTTTCTGCGCTAGACAGATGGCTTTATACAAAATTACCCTTCTGGATGAGTGTGTAAAGGGACATACTTTCATATTTAAAAAAAAAAAAAAAAAAAAAACACGAAATTGGTCCAGAACACGCACTTTACCATTGTAGGAGTCGTCTCCGATTCTGTTCAGCTTTAACCTTTGACATCTCCAGGACAGGGAGAGTTTACGTTTCGCGGTTTCTCAGTAAAACACAAGCTGCATTTTTGTTTTATTAACTTCAAGCGAGGGGAAACACATGCTACAACTTCACTGTGTGCCACTTCTGATTTTATCCATATTTATGAAATCTGCACTTTCCACATTGCTGGCATTTTATTTTAATCGCTTGATCGGGCCAAGCTGTTGGCACGGTGGCAAAATGAACACCATGGAAAATAAAAAAAGCTCTCCAAGCTCTTGAATTTCTTATTCTTTTAGGATTTTGTTGCTGGAACAGAGCTGAAGTGACCACCCAGAACAGTGGGGGGGGGGCAACATGGAATGGCTCCAGATTAGACACCGGAGTACTGCTGGTGGAAAAAGGCCATCAAGCAGCAGTGCCAAACCTCCCCCCCTCTGCAGAGAGTCATGCATAAAGGAAATAAAGAGCAGTGCTCATTTGCAGGGCAAAAACAAAGAGCGAGTTAAAAGGGAAACTGGAAAGCAGAAAAGAGTGCAAAAAAAAAAAGTTGAGAGAAAGAGATCCTCTTATATGATCCTCTCCATGCTAAATCACCAGCGTCGTCCTCTGCCTTATTTCTGACGTCTGTAACCATCTCTCCGGTCCCGCTATAATTTCTCTTTAAATGGTGTTTGACAGTTAATTGCTCAAAAAATAAATAAATAAATAAATAAATAAATAAAATGATACCTGACTGCAATTATTCTGAGCTCAGCTAAAGTTTGGTAACTGAAAAGTATTTATTTATCATTTAAAAAAAAAAAAAAAAAAACCACACACACCACACCAGTATTAGTGATACGAGCAACCATAAACGCTGCAGCATTTAAAACATTGCATCATCTCTCATGCCCCTTTTCCACCAAAGCAGTTCCAGGGCTGGTTCGGGGCCAGTGCTTAGTTTGGAACCGGGCAGGGCTCGAAATTAACTTTTTTTCTTTGTGTCCCCCAGTGGTCCCGAATTCTGTGTTGTATTGTCCCGAATGGAAGCAATAGTGTCCCCATTTTTTTCCTCTCTGAAATAACCAGTGGTTAATATTATCATATGAAGTTACTATTATATTTGTAACTATGCAATTTTGAACCCTTTATATCATTTTTACAATAAGTCACAAGACACAAGCGACACATGTCCTATACATCATCTACTTCAAAATTACAGTTATTGCATTTTCAGTTTATTAAACTTTGGCGATCTCACTGTATGAATAGATACCCGTTTATTTAAAGGGGCCAACTAGCTCATTCAGAAAATGTTTCAACTCCCTACATCTGCAGTACACTTTAAATAAGACCCCTTTTATGTTCATTTCATCTACTTATACCTTGAATATCTGTTGGCACTTATAAGGCCAACTTATCATTTTCACCATTACCGTTATCCATTTTTATGAACTTTCCGTTATCCATTTTTATGAACTTTCCGTTATCCATTTTTATGAACTTTCGCTGCCGGGTGCAAATGTTAGCAACATCAGCATAGTGCCAGGTCCGAGCCTAGTTGTGCTGCTGACTGACTAAACTTTCTGAACTAGAAAGACACCAAGAAAACTCACTTATTCTGTTGAACGGTATCTTCCGTCAATATCATCCACATCATTCCTGTTGTATTTTATAACGTGTTTAACAGTGTTCATTAAGTTCATTCAGTTGCTAGCGTTGCCTGCAGACCAGGCGATGACGCTTTGGATCCTGAAGGTCCCGGAGACGTTATGTCTGGGCTTTCAGTTTCTTCCCCGCGGTCGGTCCGCTTCAACCACTTCAGCATTTTTGTTCTGGCAAGAGTCGGCGCAGCGTGTGCGCTAGCAATTCCATTCCAAGTCCATATAATGCGGACTCCGGCCGAAGATTCTCGAACAGAATGCGCTGCTCTGTAGCCTACGGATGCAGGTGCATCGAAAGTGTAGCTACTATGTATTTTTCGCTGTTAACGTTTTAAAATTAAAATTGACAAATTAGGTGAATGTCGACGTATGTGTTACGGCTTTGTAAATAATATTAATGTACAACTTTTTTTCTAGATCTATTTTTTTCCATTGTCCCGGGATTGTCCCAGATATGATAATTTTGTGTCCCGATGACATTTTTTATGGTCCCCGGGACACCGTTAGTTTCGAGCGCTGGAACCGGGTTTTCTGTTTCAACTGACAAAGAACTGGCTCTGGGGCCAGAAAAACCGGTTCCAGGCTAGCACCAACTCTCTGCTGGGCCAGAGGAAAGAACCGCTTACGTCAGCGGGGGGCAGAGTTGTTAAGACCAACAACAATAACAAGACCGCGAAAGATTGCCATTTTTAAGCGACGAGAAGTAGCAGCTGTACAAACGCGAAGTCATCCATTATTATTATTGTTGTTGCTGCTTCTTCCGTGTTGTTTTTGCTTCGATATTCGTGCCAAGGTTTATGCAAACGTAGCGACGTAACTGACGTATACAGCAACATAATGACGTGGCTTCCCTTAGCACCGCGACCTATGGAAAAGCAAACTGGTTCTCAGCTGGCTCACAAGTTGAACAAGTTGTAAACCAGCACTGGCCCTGAACCAGCCCTGGAACTGATTTGGTGGAAAAGGGGTATCAGTAATACACACACACACACACACGTATCTACGCTTAAGTCATGTTTGCAAATCCATTTTCGATAAAGCTTTTCCAGTTTATTATTTGTTTTTTGACTTCTGCTGTTCCAGTCAGAGCGCTTACATGCACATCCAAATCGAGCTGCTGTCGGTAATCGAGCTAAGGGTCCCAGCAGGGGTGCCAGAGAAATCCAATCCTACATGCACACAAGGAAATCGAGCTATTGTGTGAGGTACATTGTGCACCTGAGCCACAGGTGGCGCTACACGCCCCATCGTGTTCGTACACTTCTGGTTGTCGTCATGAAGAGCTATTCAAGAGTATAAACAAAGTTATCAGTTCCGTGTTCTGCTCGCCATTTTCTCTTCGTTCGTTCGTTCTCCTTGTTCCTCCTGACCTCTTCTGCTGCTCGCTACTACTGTTGTCATGCCGACCGAGGCTGTTGTGTTTCCCGCTTGTGGTCTCGTCACTCCCGGAAGGGGCAGTGCTGAAGTAAGTAGCTCGACTACGTAGCTCGATAGGGTTTACATGCACCAAGTAGCTCAGCTACAATCGCATAATCTAGGTCGCGTAGCTCGATTACGAGAAATCCAGTTCGGTTCGAGTTCAGCCGAGCTAAGGTGTTTCCATGGCATTTAGAACTTCGATTTCAGTCGAGCTACGGCAGAAATTCGATTTTCTCTATGTGCATGTAAACGCACTCAGTGATGTTGAGGATCTAGCGGATGTAGACGGATGGAGAAACTTGTTCACTTAAATCGCTGAACTCTTATGCGAATGCAGCGCATCAGGACAGAGAGAAAGACTAAACCAGGACGCGCATTAAAACTGAGGCTTGTTTGAATGCCACACCCAGTAACTCTAAATTCATATCTAGGTAATAGTAATAAACTGATAAATCAAAAAAAAGAGATGATTTCTTTCACGAGTCCATTTGCAAAACCAAGTGACCCCTGGACTGGGAACCCCTTACACACCATTATTCGTCAAACCAAAATGGCTGGTTGAGCAAAAACAAACAACAATTCCTGGAGACACACTGTACCAATAAATAAATAAAATAAAGCTGCATTTCCTTCCATCATGCCTGTAGTTCTCTTTCCAGAACAGAATCTTCACTCCTCTTTTCACAAAACAGTGCAGAGACAACCAGATGCTCAGGCACCATCTATCAAGATAGCTCTTGTAAAAACTTAAGATTTACGGATCGAGAGCGCTTCGTTAGAGATCTCTCCAGGTTTAAAAAAAAAAAAAAAAAAAAAAAAAGAGCATAGCTTTAATCAGCAATTGCTTTTGTAGTGTGCGCATCCCTACGTCCACAAACACGCGTCCACTGGTATAACTGTACACCTCTTATGTCCAGCTGCCCTTTGACCACATAGAGGACGTCTTGGTAGCAACACTACACTAAAACCAAGGTGGACTTTTTATAAACTATTATACCAATTATAAAAAGCATACAGAAATTTATCCACACCCAAAAATCTAAATAAATCAGACCACCTCTCGCTCTTCAGTGTCTTAATGATGTGGATCAGGACACAGTCAGACTCGCTGTAACCTATAAACCCTTGGCCCTGCTGCACAAAGTCTGAAGGTGGAATTATAGCAGAAAGTAGAAGGGTTATGCAGAACAGTGTAGTTCCACTTGGAGCTCAGATACCCAAAACAAAGACTGTTGGTGCTACAGAACAGTTTGAAGCACAAAGATTGAAAATACTCAGCAGTTTACCAACATTAACCTTGAGGCTCCTGTGCAAAACAAACCAAAACCGTTGAACCTTAACCGTGGTCTCAGAGAAGGTTGGAAATTGTGCCCATTTCCTTTCTTTTCCCAAACTATGCCTTTAAGTAATTCGACCCCATTTTTAAATGGAGTTCAGGATGCCAATCGAGGACGAACAACAAAACAGATGCCCAAGTTACCATGGACTGTAAGCCACAGATATATTTATAGATGCTGTAAGTGCTCCACCTTGACAGCACATCAAATCACAGGCTGAAGGCCTGCAAACAAAAGGCATCCGTGGGTTACAAAACGTGTGACCATGGTTATATTTGGGGAAGTATACAAATCATAAATAGAGTGAGACCTGAGCTGAAAGGACCTTTGACTTACAACTGGTAGCTCAAAGGAAAAAAAAAAGTGCTTGCTGATTAAGGACAAGAGTGAGTTTTGGACAAAATCCTACAGGCGCTGATGAAATGACGGATGGAGAGCACCTTGTCCAGCTGAAAGGAACAGAGGGAGGGTCCAGAAAACAGGACACACTGACAGATCTCCATGGGAGACAGACACACAGCCTCACTGGAACTCTTACGTGAAACAGCCAACACCAGGCAACAGAGCAAACATCAGACAGTGAATAAAAAGACGTTTGTGTGTGTGTTGGCAGAGCCACATGAGTCCACTGGGCTTCAACTGCAAAGTGTATTAAAATAATCTAATCCTCTCTACAACACCCTGACCTACAGAAGGTTTCCACCAACGCTAACCAAGCAGCTAGATTGCCAAAACGCCACAATCACACAAGAACTCCAAGACTTGATCTTTATCATACATCTCCCCAAAAACCCAACCTCTTGTTCGGCTTCTCCTTCCACCGTCCCACCCAGTCACGAGTCGCCTCGGCACGTCGTTGGGCTCCACCTCTCCAAGCATACTCTCTAAACTGAGCCACTCCCTACAGACAAAGTCTTCTGGGTCATCCTGGGAATGGTGTCGACTGCCCTCACCAGCATCCACATCGCCGAGACAGGGACCAGCATGGTGGAAGAGTCTGCCTGCTAATCTCTGCAGCACTGACATCCCCGAGCTTGCGTTTCACTTCGCCTGGAGGTGTCCAAACTTGACAGAAGTGGAGTTTTACATCCAAAGATGATAGCAATTCGATGACGTATTGGAATACCAATCAGGTTCCCTTCTTGCGCAACTCCACCTTTGGCTCAAACGGCCTCACTTTCCCACCTCCGTTAGACCGCCGGAGCTGTACCTCTACGTCGTCGTGTTATGCCGCCTTCTCTCCGCTACATAGTCCGCGCAGCCATGTCGTCCTTTCTGCGTGCACCTCCAGTGAGAAATGGCCTTGTTAGTCAGTAGCTCTGATTACAGTTCTGCACCTGTCTCCAGGGATCAGGGTGGGCCAAAAGAGATGGCAACGATAAAGCCATGAGGCATGCCATGGGCAGGAAGTCCAGAACCCTCCCCATCCCCTTTCACAACCTGTCCTGGGGTCACAGGCCTCATCCTTCTCCTCATGAGTGTCCTCAGACATGAAAAAAAGCTCTTTGCTTTCTCAAAGCAAATCTATCAGGCTTATTCAAATGACAGTCACATGGCAATAAAAATCTGCTTTTCATACCTAAGTTTGAGCAGCAGCAGGGCCGCTGAGACTCATTTCGCACATATCTGTCCGTCCTCACAGCCAGGGCTCTCCAGTTAGGAGTGACTCGACAAAGATCTTGACTTTGGGTGGTGGAGAATGTCAAATATCAGAAAACAAAAAAGGAATGTCGGGTTGAGTTTCTTTCCACCGATGCAAGTACGTGTCATAGGCCACATTCCATCATACACTTGCCAAAGTTGTTGGTAAATGTCATCAATAGCCACAAAGTTAGAGATATTTGGCCTGCCAAAGCAAATCAGCATGTAGCTAATGAGGGGCAAACAAGAGTAAAAGTTGAAGGTATCACCACCTGAAGCCATGTGCAAGAAGCCACACAAAGTGGACTTGTTCTTAGTGCTGGGCCTCACATGATGTTCAAAAGACTACAGTGTCACATTCCAGCCCGGAGAAATTCATGATGCTCTAGCTGCATCATATGACTCCGCCTCCACAGCTTCTATAGTGGAGAAACACACACACACACAACCCACACCCATCCCGCACCAGCCTCCGGCTCCCCTGAGATCTCAGCCCTACAAGCTTCTGTTTATCTTTCAGGCTTTCTCCACTCCCCCCCCCCATAAACACACATCAAGCTCTTCTCCACAAGTTGACCTTCGAGGTCAGAGAATCTCTCTCAGGAAGTCCAGTGTGACTGGAAGCTCAAAAATATTTCCCACTTCTTTTCCCTGGGGGACGTTACAGTAACTTTCTTCCCGAGGAGATCTAGGGTAAGCCCAGGTAACACAGTACACCCCGTCTGAACGGATATGTACTCAAAGATTATGTTGTATCCTATGGGAAAAGAGGTTGTGGAGTTTCCTTTCAGTATAAAGACACTCCAGGAAACGGGAAGCGCTTGCTCATTTCTATCATCTCATGCCAAAACGAAGTCAGAGTAAAAAAAATAAAATTAAATAAAATAGAACAAAAATAGAGTGTTTAAAGGATGTGTCAGAGATGTGACTGACTGTTCTCAAGTCAAGGAGTTCTAAGCACAGGTACAGCCTATATTATATATATATATAAAAACACATACGTAATGGTCATGTGATTAACGATCAAGTGCTTACAATAAGAGGTGTAGCCAGTACACGTACAGGGTTCTCCAGAAAATCTGAAGTAGTAAGCTTTTTTAAAATAGAAAAAAAAAAAAGGGAGTAGGTGGTTCTGGAATTTGCGGCGGCAAAGCCGCCAGGGCACACCAAAGATGTGCTAATACTGGGGAGATCTAGGGGCATGCCCCCCCTGAAATTTTCATGCCTTCTGGTGCACTCATCATTTCCCTGGAAAATGCTTGCAAAATATCTCATCTCATCATCTCTAGCCGCTTTATCCTTCTACAGGGTCGCAGGCAAGCTGGAGCCTATCCCAGCTGACTACGGGCGAAAGGCGGGGTACACTCTGGACAAGTCGCCAGGTCATCGCAGGGCTGACACATAGACACAGACAACCATTCACACCTACGGTCAATTTAGAGTCACCAGTTAACCTAACCTGCATGTCTTTGGACTGTGGGGGAAACCGGAGCACCCGGAGGAAACCCACGCGGACACGGGGAGAACATGCAAACTCCGCACAGAAAGGCCCTCGCCGGCCACGGGGCTCGAACCTGGACCTTCTTGCTGTGAGGCGACAGCGCTAACCACTACACCACCGTGCCGCCCCGCTTGCAAAATATATGTATGAAATTTCCTTCCAGATGTGAGCGTGCTTTAGCCTAGTAAACGAGACCCAACCGCCTAGCGGCCAAAAATATTTTTTGCCTAGCGAATGGGTCTAGCCTCGCACCATATAAACAAAAACACCCCGGGCATCAAATCGTCCCGCCAATCACAACGCAAGGTTTTTGTTTGGATTCTTTGGGCGGGCTTTTGCAGGAGTGATGACAAAGCTGCGCGACGCTGAAGAAAGCACAACAGGAAAGATGGCTTCGGGCTAGTGAACAGCGCGCGTTTGACTCTGCTTTGGAATCAGTTTTAGAAGAATTAGACTTGGAGTTTTCGTTGAAACATGAGCAGGAAGAGGCTCTCCGCTCATTCCAACAGTCACAGTCACTGTTGCGCTGATTGGTCAGAGCGTTGGCCTATACGCACAGAGACAGTTTGAAAGACAGCGGTTTGTTCCTCCTACCCGCTTCGGAAATGTCTACGGATCGAGGCCAGACTAAATATTCACATTTAGTCTGGCTTGCCAGGTTAAGCGTGCTTGGCTTTCTCAGTTCCCCTCTGTAGTACGCTGCCTGACTCTGTAACATAACTACATGGTGAGCTTATTTGGTGCATGCGTAATGTACTTTGTGCGCTCCTGGTGTGGTATTGTATAGTTTTAATTTCAGCATAAATATTTGCACACAGTTATTTGCACTTGCACGTTATAAGTACGACGCCATAGCTAAGGGGCCGGACATCTCTATGGGAACTCAGGCACTGCGAGTAGCGTCTGAATATGGAAATAACAGTTCAAGTCAAGTAAAGTTTATTTATAAAGCACTTTAAAATACAACAGAGGCAGCTGAACAAAGTGCTGGACAAGCAGGTAAAAAGACTTGAGGACACCATAAAAACACAGACAACGTAACTTGAGGACACCATACACACAGAGAAATGACAACACGACCTGACAACTAAGGACCAACAACCCAGGTCAGTGCAATCTTAAAACAAGAAATCATGTAATAAAAGGCACCAAGGCACAGTAATAAATTTAGAGTAATAATTAACTAGGAGTAAGAATTTAAATAAATAAATAAAAAGACTCATGTAACATTAAAAGAAAAACACAAAATGAATAAATAAGTAAATAAAAGCTATACAGAGTTAAAAGCCAAGGCATAAAAATGGGTTTTGAGATGAGTTTTAAAAACAGCTAAGGACGGGGCTAAACGAATATGTAGTGGAAGCTCGTTCCAGAGTTTAGGGCCAATGACTGCGAAGGCTCGGTCCCCTCTACTTTTCAGTCTGGAGGGGGGTACAACTAGGCGTAATTGGTCGGCTGACCTGAGGGCACTGGAGGGGGTGTGAATTTTTAGGAGGTCAGACAAGTAAGAGGGTGCCAGTCCATGTAGGGATTTAAAAACAAATAGAATCTTAAAATGTATCCTGTAGCGTATGGGGAGCCAGTGAAGAGCAGCAAGCACAGGTGTTATATGTTCTCGCCTTCGTGTTCTAGTGAGAAGGCGGGCGGCAGCATTTTGAACAAGTTGCAGGCGTGAGATTGAGGAAGTTCTTCGATAGAGAATGATAAATCTAATTAATTTTCTTTAAGTTTACTTATACATACGTTCTAATTTAATAAACTGAGGAAAACAAAACTGAATTCACACAACTTTATTTACAACTTTAAATTTTGCTTGTTGTACCCCAAATAAAATATACTGATAATACTTCACACGGTTTTTGGATCTGAGCATCAGTGTTGTAGTCGAGTCACTAAACCTCAAGTCCGAGCCCAGTCTCGAGTCCCCAGTGTTCAAGTCCGAGTCAAGTCCAAGTCATTAAAAGAAATTTCGAGTCGAGTCCGAGAACAAGACTCCAACTGCACCATTTGACGGTATGTGTTTGTTCCTGAACATGGCGTATGAACAGCTGAATGCGCTACTCTTTATCAGGGAGTGTGAAGTATTCGGTCAGAGATGGCTGGGAGACGGATGTAAGGGCAGAAGGTGTGTTTATTAATACAAGTGAAGACTAGGGCTGTAACGATATGCATATTGAAATCGCGATACGCAGAGCCATGATCCGTATCGCGATACAAGAAGGCAGAATCGCGGTACACCCTTTCAAACTTCTCCTCAGCCCAAAAACAGAAGCGCTTCCAAACTTCAATTTATGAATACTTTACTTTTTATTTAAATTACATTTTAAACTTACTTAAATTACTTTTACTTTTTTATATCTATTAGTAAGTCGTTTTTTCGCTGACCTGCGACAATCTTCTGCGAGTCACGCAACGTCCACACTCGCCACTGGCAGAGCATTCATTTCTTTTAAGCGGTCGCCATTCTGGTTGCGACGCGGGGAGCGAATCTGTAAACAAGCAGCTCATTGGCTGGCTAGGTGTGCCACAAACCAATCACAATCACTTGACCGGAAAGGCATGCAGTGTTGCCAGATTGGGCGGTTTTAGGTGCTTTTTGGCTGGTTTTGAACATATTTTGGGGTGGAAAACATTAGCAATATCTGGCAACACTGAAGGCATGTCTGCTTGGGTGGAAGCCTTCTGCGGCAGTCACATTTTGACACGCGAGCAATGTTTCACCATAAAAATTCCGTAATTTCCATCTGTTTTCCGCGATCACAGAAAATCATTGGCCCTATGAGAGTGAGACAGTGAGAGAGCCACCCCCCCCCAAAAAAAAATCTTAACGGATTTACACGATTTGGAAAAATGACTTTTTCAGAACCGAAAAAAACAGAGCTTCCGGCTCAACAGTATTATTTTGAGAAATAAAACAAATCTTTGGATATACATTTGTTCATTTTTGCATACATATTACTCATTCTCTGCAGTGGTCTGAATTATCTGTTATTAAATAGTTAATGTAAGTAAGTAAATGTTAATAAGTCAAATTTACTACTTTAAAAAAACATTTTAAAAAAATCGTGGGCGTATCGAATCGTGGGTCAAAAATCGCGATACGAATCGAATCATGAGTTGGGTGTATCGTTACAGCCCTAGTGAAGACGGTAAACAATCCAGAACGGCAGGCAAAATCATAAGGCGGTGAAACAGGCAATAGGTCGAGCGAGGCACAAACAGACTATTGTAGACTCGACAGAATCAAAGACAAGGAACAGGAAATCAGGGAACAGGAAACCAAACAAGGAAATAAGGCTCGGTAATGTGTCAGCAATGCAACTCAATACTTCACAAAGTAAGTGTTTTCTCACAGTTTTTATATCGGTAGGGTGACTGAGCCTTAATCCTGTGCAGGTGCGAGTTGTTTACAGTGCACCCAAGAGTCTCTGATGCAAAGGCGCGCAGATGTGACACTTGTGCGAAATTAGTACAAAAATTAACGTGGACATAAATACCTTATGCCAAATTATTATGGCACGTTACAAAAAAAATAAAGAAAAAATTCCGAGCCCTCGTCTCTAATTTATGAGTCCGCGTGCAGTTAATGCACAAGTCCAAGTCCTCAAATCGAAGTCAAGTCACAAGTCCTTAAAATTAAGGCACAAGTTGGACTCGAGTCCTGGACTTGAGTACTACAAGTCTGCTGAGGCCATTATGAAAAAATGTTCTGTTTCCGGTCCACCGGCCGGGTGAGTGCTGTTTGTGCGGTTGAAATTTTTTTTTTTTTAAACGCTGGTTTTTCAACATTTTTTACGGGTTCGTAAATCTAAAATCGAACTTGACATTTCCGCATTCCCAGGGCTTTCCACTAAGGCTCATACTAGCCAGCCATGACAAATAAGTAGCCAGCCGGGGGAGTAAACACAAAAACTCCTGTGCATGCAGTTCCCAGGATTAAATGTATTTTCCACAGACCATTTATTTATTCACTTTACTCAAATACAAAGTAAAATGGCAGTAAATCTTCTTTCTTTTCTTGCGTATTGCATCATGAGGCGTTCCTGGCTTGTAAATCTCTTATTTTCGGTGCATGACACATTCACGCAGCTGAGCATGCTATGAATTAACAACGACAACGGTCTGCAGTGGGGCTACACAATTACACACTCAGCCAACATTTCTCCATTTGTGTATGAAAATACACTCCAACCACTCAGTTTGGCTTCATTTACAACCAACGGTGTCTTTTGATGCCAGCACGTAATTGAACGAGAGAAGACTGGTTTACCGGAGACAAAATAAGCGTTCTCTCTGCTTCTGTTCCCTCCGACGGCCCCGACACACTACTGCCTCCGCCGAGTGCGCGCGCACACACCGCATGTCGGGGCCGCGGATGAGTTACTCTCCCTTGAGCAATGAGTCGGCGGGGAATTTGTGGTTATCATCGGTACAAACAGCACGAATCACAACTTAAATGAGTGCGGTTCAGTTTGACATTGTCAGTCCGTTAGATAAACATTTCATTTTATTAAAATCAAAAATTAATATTTAGAGCCTGTGGGCTACAAAAATAAGTCATTAAAGTAGCCGGCTGGACTTAATCGTGTAGTCGGCTGTATGGCCGGCAGCTGGCGCTTGTGGAAAGCCCTGCATTCCGTGCAGAATATAGAACTGAATCAGCTCTGCGCATGCGCCGTGCGGCACAAAAAAATGGCAGCTACCATGAAGGAAGGAGATCCGGAGTTTTCAAACATTTGCTTAAGTGTGAAATCGCAAAACGGTATTCTAGCGAACAACAAAATAGTAAAGATTCAGAAAAACAAATCATTCAGTGATCATTTTAATAGTGTAATTTCATCCGAACTAGGCCTAACGCTCGATTTAGAACTACAAAAAGTCCGCGTGTCGGACATTTTAAGTACCTTTGTAAAAGTTTTGCAAATGTTGCAGTCAGCGTTTAAAATGCTAACAAAGTTTTTGTACAAGTTTCAGTTGATTAAACCGTCATATTTTATTAAACGTGTCTGCTTTTGTAATAAAAAAGTACTGAAAGAAAAAGCAAACACAGCATTGCGATTTTTTATCCATCCATATATTTAAAAAAAAAAAATCCCTCCCTCCCGACTGAAAATTTTTTTGCTCACCCGGTGGACAGGAAACGGATTTTTTTTAAGGATGGCCTGAGTGTGACAAAGTGTCCAGAAGAACTGTGGCTGGTTCTGTAAGATGCTCAGTAAAACCTACAGCTCATTTCCGCATAAAACTGCACTCATTGGACTGGAGACTATTTTTTTTTATTATTTTTTTTCCAAGCAAAGGGTTGCCCCACACCAAATATTGACTTTGTTATACTGATTTATTACCGCGAGTTGGCCTAGTGGTTAGCGTGTCCACCTCTCGATCAGGAGACCTCGAGTTCTATTCACGGTCGGGTCGTACCAAAGACCATCATAAAAATGGTACCTACTGCCACCTGGTAAGGCACGCTGCAATACTGATGCAAACGGGAAGTCAAACTCTCGCGGTAACCAGAGGACCCGCCCCGCACTGTAACCCTAGCGATGTAATAGGCGACAGGCCGAGGGCTATGAAACAGAGATCGGCACCGCCCTATGCGCCACATGTTGTGGGAACGGACTTTGATTTGATTAGTGCTGTCAAGCGATTAAAATATTTAAATCGCGATTAATGTCGCGACTGTCATAGTTAACTCGCGATTAATCGCAATTTAATCGCACATTTTTGTCACATAAAAAAAACATTGTAATTCTCTTATCAGCATAAAAAAAGTGAATGGGCTTGCTTTGCACCAATGTTTTTTTTTTTATTGCAAAGCATAACACGTCTTGACACAGCCACTGCAAAGTGAAACCTAAGCCGAGCACCGGCGCGGGGCTAGCAAGAGAACCATGAGTGAAATGATCTACTGTTTGAGTTAGTCTACAACTAAAGAGAGATAGGTTACACAGTGACGGTAGGCTTGACATGCTTGATTATAATATAAAGTACACTATTATATTAAGTTTAAGTTGTTCGTTGATAAATATTGCATTGAATCTGATCTTTACTGTTTCAGCTCACTTAACACATTTTGTACTTTTACACTTTCTGCCTGTTGATGCGTCGCGCTGTCCAATCAGAGGCGGCCAAATTTGCATATTACAGGAAGGATTTCTGGGATAGCATTGAGTTTACAGTTCAGAGGGATCTGGCTTCTTTAGACGCTGTCTTCTTAAAACTGAATAAATATTTAAAAAGAGCCAAATTAGCCAGTCTTTTGAACGGCTCTTTTCAAAGAATGGATCACAAAGATGCGGATCCCATCAAAGAGCCATAAATCCCAGCTCTACTAGCGCGCCCTGCCCGTGCTGATTCTTGGGGGGGGCGCGCAGAAGACTCTGGTTGTGCGGGGCGTGGCATTACAGTCTAGCTGCTATCGTTTTTCTAACCAAAGTCTCTGTTCCAAGTTCCTGGCAGTTTCAAAAACTTATGAAAAACCTACATCATGCCACAGAGCGTTAATCTCGCGATAAAAAAAATTATCGCCGTTAAAATTGAGTCAAGTTAACGCGTTAATAACGCAACATTTCTGACAGCACTAGATTTGATAGATTTATTATGGCTTACTGCTCACTATTTATAGTATTTTTTAAAATGTCGAAACATTTCATTTAATTATTTTTAAGCTGTTTTTGGTAGACAGCATTTCTTTACATGTGCCTAAGGCACAGTACTGTATGTCTCAGAAAAATTTTATTTGAAGTAACCAATATGATTATTGGTGTCCATGCCACAAAGGGACAGGCACAAAAAGCTTTAAAAATGGTAATTTTTTTATGGGTATTTTTACATTGTGGAATGTTTCATAAACTTAAATTTTACCTTACTGCTTTATTTGTCATTGTTTAGTTAACATGGGGCGGCCTTGGGCTGAAGCAGTTTCCCCGGGGCGCTGTAGCATAACCGCCCACTGCTGTGTGTGCTGCTTCAGATAGGTTAAATGCAGAGGACAAATTTCACTGCGCTCGAGTGTGCATGTGATAAAGGCTTCTTCTTCTTGTTTCACTGTTATCTAAAGTTGTAGATATTAAATAAAGTTTAAAACGTGCTTTTTTCAAAACACAACACTAATGTTTTGCTGTCTTCCTTTCAACACATCGCCCAAACCCAGCCTGAAGTGCTCGTTATACTTCATGTACACAGGAAGTCTGAGAAATTGTGAAAGTGAAAACAGCCACGAAATCTATTTTTAGCCTTAAATACACTAACTTGCAAGGGGGGGACCTGAGCATTTGATTATACCGTTATTTCATTTCTACGAGTCCCACAACAGTTTTTGGGGGTGAGGCGGGGTGTTACATTTAAATTTTATTTCCTTTCACACCCTGTGTCCGAAATCACTCATTACTCCCTGTATTACTGTTGCACAATTAAAACGCGCCATATCAGTCAGCTGGTGAGTTTCAAAATAATAAAACACCAGGGTTTCCCATACGTAGACCATTGTGTGGCGCAGCGCCACACAATGGATTCCTAGCGCCACACAATCAGACTCGCGATTTTGAAAAAAAAAAATTCCGTTGCGTATCGTTCTGTTCATTCATAGTGCTCTTTCTTCTCGTTCGTGCGCGCGCAAACAGAGACAGACGGAGAGGCATGCTAATTAAAAATAACCAGGGATGAGAATTTTCTGCCGATCGGCGGATTTCCGACTTTTTCAGACCAAAATGATCGTTTTTTGAGATCGATGTAAACCCATTGAGAAATTCTCGGGGGGGGGGTTATGGTTAACGATCTGTGGTCACCTTATAACGCAGACATCCCAAGTGTCCCGGAAGTTCCGGGAGTCTCCCGCAAGTTCCGGGAGTCTCCTGCATATTGATAGCGGCTCCCTGATGCCCGCACATTGGAGAATATCTCCCGCAATCTAGAGCAAGTGCGTGCACGCGAAACATTAATGTCTGCATCGCGCATATGACGGAGCGCGCGAGGGAGCGCTAGAGAGAGAGCGCATGCTAGACAAAGAGCATCCTGATTGGGTTACTCAGCAAAATAAGCCAATCATCTTTCAGTGTGGGCGGGCTTCTCCTTTCTCGAGGACCGAAGTTTTCAGTTGAGTCAGTGCAGCCTACAGGATCGGCATGGCAGAGAGAGTGCGCGCCCCAAAAAACCAAAATACAAAACCCACTTCAGCTCAGATTACACAAAAGAATCTCCGTCTAATAAGGGTAAAAAATAATGACAGTTTCGCGCGATGTACTGTTTGCAGCAGTGGTTTCAGCATTGCCCATGGTGGCTTAAATGATTGTAAAGGACATGTTGAGGTGAGGAGGGTCATTTCATGTGCATTATATTTAGGTCAACAACAGGCTGGCATGAAAAGACCAAACTTATTGAAGATTTCCGTAAAGTAACAATGTATGAATATACATCATATATATCAAATACACGTCATATATAAGTGTGTATCTTTTTATAAATGAGGTTAGCTTATCTAATGTAGCATGTTGGGGAGAATCATACTATCATATCTATATTTCTGATAAAATTTTAGGTATGATACCGTGTATAACTCTCCTACTTATTGCTCATTTCATAGGGGGACGGAATTGCTGGCATGTGCCGCGCGGGAGCGTCTGCCCAAACTTTAGGCTGAGATGAACTTCTAGTTTTTGATTTAAAAAAAAATTCCAATATGTAATGCCCATTGTCCATGCCTGTTCTTTAACTCAAAATCACCATCTCGATCTTCAAATTGACCATATGGTATATGCATTACATTACACAACATCCTGTCCAGATAAAACCTAGTTAGTACACACAGCAGTTGAAAGGGAAGTGATGAGTGATGCTGAATGTTGCCTGCTTAATATGCGAGACCTCCTGCTACCATGATAACATCAGAAGAAAGCTTAAGAGAATTATATGATAACTTTTTTCTGGTTTGCACTTCATTTTAAAGGATTAGAGTATTCAAAGACATGAATAGCAAAAATGCAGAAATATAATACTGTAGAGCTCGTTTATATTAAAAGGTGCATTGATTTTTTGAAATCATCAAATGTGAACTTATTAAAAACAAGTCTCTTGTACCATATTAATCATTTTCACCTGGTAGTCCACCAAGAAGGGGAATTTATTTCCAAATACATTGCAACTTTTTGCTGATAAAATTAATGGTTTTGGGGTAAAAAAAAAAAAAAGCCAAAAATCATTAGCTCCCTGCCCCTGGGCCCCACTGGGTGCCTGCAGCCCCCAAACCCCTGGCTTTTTTCAGACTTTAATATTTTTCACTCTCATCCCTGAATAACGCAGCCTTCCCGATTCGCCTTCCGACCCCTTATTTTAAAAGGTAGCCTACGTCGTGCTCGTGATGAGCTTTATCATAGCCTTCTTGGCTTACAGGAAACAGACATCCCTGAGTCAGGCTGTAAACCAATTTTGATGCATACAGTAGCAGCTTGACGCGAGGAACCGGCCTTATTGCATTATCCCGTTTATCCCGCTTCAGCATTCATGCAAGTTTATTAATAATGGCTTGACATTCACAATAAATAAGGATTTCACACTAGCCTAAATAAAATGTTATACTCGCAGGAATGCCTAGTTGATGCTATCTGAAGCATAAAATCTGAATATTTTAAGAAACATCTTTATTAGCTTTATTGGCAAAATAGCTAAACCATCACTGCACTGGATTTCTCAGTTATGAATAGGGTAAGCGCATAGAAATTCAGTATTCCTTTATTTTTTTTTGATGTAATGGAAATTTAGTGCTTTGATGAAGAAAATGTACTTTATCCATAGATTAAAACAGACCTCAGGAATAGGCTCCAAGGGGAACACCTGGCAGCCTGCTTACGAATCTCCATAAATGGTCCCGAACCCAATGACTTCCCTTACGATAGGGCACTTGGAGTTTTTTTTTTTTTTTTTTCAGGAAGCCACTCAGAATTAAATGTTCTGATAGGGCATGCAGGCTTTGCACCAATTAGGGTAATGCTTTTTCATTACTGTTAGTTGCCTTGGTGTTACCTTAAGTGGTTTCTTACATCTAATTATGATATTTTACTTTATTATTTTGTTACATTATACTATTTATTTCATTTTAGTATTGGTTGAGGTAAGTGTTGAGTTCAATATTTAAAATAAAAACCTCCAGCTTGTTTTTTGCAATTTATTCCTTGAATGTAAACTAAAGAATAATTGAAAGATTGCCACCAAAAAGGCAAAAAACTAAACTTTAACTTCAATTTTGGTGAGTAATTTTCATAAATTTAAAAAAGACATGTTTTCCACCAACATCAAGCCCAGCAAACTAATGGCCTGCCCTGTAATGTAAAGTTGGGTTGAGGAATGAAACCAGGCAGGGTTCTGGTAAAAATGGTTTTTAGCTGTCTTCTCTTAAAGAACTTAAAAGAATTTAGATTGAACTGAATAATCTCAAATGCTTCTTGTAGCTTTAAAATAGTCCCAGCAGGTGACTCTGAAGAAAAATACTGTGTGTTTGAACACCGCCCACTGTAAACACTTTGCATACACCCCAATGACCGACTTCACCAACCACCACCACACCACCGCGCACGATTCCCTCATCGGCACAGTGGAGCACCACAAATTGCTACCTGGTCTGTGGGAAACACTGAACACCATGTAATTTTGTGATAAATCCATATTATACGGAGTGCATTTCCTACATTAATCAATACAAAGTACCTGCAGCTTTCAGTTCTTTTAAATCAAGGCTGGATACTTTCTTCTTTGCCGCTGTCTTTTATTAAATCACATTCAAATTTGAGACTTTTAATTTGATTTCTTTCAGCGCGACCGCAATGCATGATGGGATATATTGCTTTGGATAGTGATCATTGGTTGTACACTACTTTTTGGAATGCATTGTGGGATATTTTGAGTGCACTATATAGGGTGTAAATAATCCTCACGATCATTTCGGACAGCACTACAAAATGGTGTCCTCACCATATAGTGCCCTATATAGTGAGCGATTTCGGACACAGGGAAAGTTTTACAGAGTCAGCTACTTCCAACCAGGGTATGAAATTGTTAAACAAACTAACAGGAAATAAATAAATAAATAAATCTACTGATGGAACCTCAAACAATTAACCCGCATATAAAACCCAAACAAGCTTTTTAAAACGAAAAAAGGGTAAATATTCTATTTAAAAAAAAAACAGTTTGGATGAACGTTGTCGCAAACCAGTCAAGTTATTATTAAAATTATTTTAATTAAACAAACAAACAAAAAAAAAAAAAAGTGTTGTAAAACTGATTTTATCGTCAAGCATATTGTAACAAAATTCACTGCAATGTTCAACAGCGTATCAACACATCACCCAGCCCTCATGAACCTTACCCCTGACTTCACAGAGGGTGGAGAACTTCTCAGAGCAAACTCCTTCACACCGAAGTCCAAGAGAAAAGAACCGACACCTCAGGTTTTACCTTATCTAACGCCAACCATCCTGTTCCCAGAGTGTCAAAAGCTTAAATTAGTACACGAGGCCACTCTCATTCAGCCTAACTCCTTCATAACACTAAATAAAAAGATACGAGTGATTCGGAGGAATCTGAACAAGGTCGAGCATGTGGGAATAACACGAACACGCTGAAGATAAGATCAAACCACACACCAGTCCGTGACCTTATACCTCAAAGTATTTACTATGTGCTTATCTATAAGATTACACAGGACACTCTCTCATACAGCAGGTCAGGACGTACCCTATGGATTTTAGTACACCATTTACTACAGTAGTATGCAGTACAGGATGTGACCTATGACCCGTGCAGTTTGGTACGGTTTAGGATACAGCCCGAATGTTGAGCCAGACTACTCCAGATGTTCCATTCTGCACACTATTTAGTACAGTCGAGTGCAATTAGGATGCAGCCTTGCTCGTAACAAAGTACTGTTTTGATACACTATTTAATTCAGTAGTGTGCACTTACAGACGTACCTGATGTGTTTTATACACTGTTTAGTCCAGTAGTATGTAGTCTGGGATGTAGCCCATGCAGTTTCAGTGCACTATTTAGTACAGTAGTGTGCAATCTGCGATACAGCCTATGTATGTGGACTCAACACACTTTAGTACAGTAGTATGCAGTGCAGTACAGACCCTATCCCATGCATTTTGAGTGTAATGAAACCTAAACCCAACACACTATTTAGTAAAAGTAGTACGCAGCATGGTACAGAGTTTATCTCCTGTATTGTGAGTGCACTGGGAAACAACACACCGTTTAGTACATGCAATGTGGAACAGAGCCTATCCCCTGTATTTTGACTTGTCAGTGTACTGGGATTAAACACACTGTTTAGTACAGTAGTATGCAGCATGGAACAGAGCCTATCCTGTGTATTTTGAGTGCACTGGGATTACACATTGTTTAGTACAGTAGTATGCAGTATGGAACAGAGCCTATCCTGTGCATTGAGAGTGTAATGAGACCTAACATTGTTTAGTACAGTAGTATGCAGCGTGGAACAGAACAGAGCCTATCCTGTGTATTTTGAGTGCACTAGGATTAAACACACTGTTTAGTACAGTAGTATGCATGCAATGTGCAACAGACCCTATCCCCTGTATTTTGACTTGTCAGTGCACTGGGATTAAACTCACTGTTTAGTACAGTAGTATGCAGAATGGAACAGACCCTAACCCCTTTATTTTGAATGTAATGAGACCTAACACACTTTAGTACAGTAGTATGCAGCGTGGAACAGAACAGAGCCTATCCTGTGTATTTTGGGTGCACTGGGATTAAACACACTGTTTAGTACAGTAGTATGCAGCATGGAACAGAACAGAGCCTATCCTGTGTATTTTGAGTGCACTGGGATTAAACACACTGTTTAGTACAGTAGTATGCATGCAATGTGCAACAGACCCTATCCCCTGTATTTTGACTTGTCAGTGCACTGGGATTAAACTCACTGTTTAGTACAGTAGTATGCAGAATGGAACAGACCCTAACCCCTTTATTTTGAATGTAATGAGACCTAACACACTTTAGTACAGTAGTATGCAGCGTGGAACAGAACAGAGCCTATCCTGTGTATTTTGGGTGCACTGGGATTAAACACACTGTTTAGTACAGTAGTATGCAGCATGGAACAGAGCCTATCCTGTGTATTTTGGGTGCACTGGGATTAAACACACTGTTTAGTACAGTAGTATGCAGCATGGAACAGAACAGAGCCTATCCTGTGTATTTTGAGTGCACTGGGATTACACACTGTTTAGTACAGTAGTATGCAGTATGGAACAGAGCCTATCCTGTGCATTGAGAGTGTAATGAGACCTAACACACTGTTTAGTACAGTAGTATGCAGCATGGAACAGAGTCATGGAGTGAAGGGAGCAGTTGTACAGCAGGTACTCGGGGTACTCACCGCTCTCCATCTCGCTGCCCTTGTTCTTGGCGGTGGGCGCGTTGCCCATGACTGCAGGCCGGGGGTCGGGAGGGAAGGAAGGAAGGAAGGAAGGAAGTCCCTCAGTTCTGCTCTTCTCACACCTCAGACCTCTGATCCCGAGTCAACATACGAGTTGATTCCTGATTTCCGGTGCACACACTAGCTTTGGCTTAGCTAGCTATTTATAACCATAACTCAGAGAGACACTCATTCACCGTGGAGAAGTCAGAAAGTCAGTCAGTCAGTCAGTCAGTTATGCTAGTCAGTTATGCTAGTTAGCCTGTGTTTGTCAGCTAGCTTGCTAGCTAGCCAGCGCTAGCTAGCAAAGCAAAACAAGCTACAAGCAGAGCGCGTGCACTGGCTGCAGTCTCCGTTAGTACAGTCCAAATCCGCCGAGTCCACTTTATCCCAGTCTGGTCTTTCCAGTCCTCCTCTTCGGCCCGTTTCTTCCCTCCTCAGCTCCGAACCGAACCGAGGTGAGGTGAGATGAGGTGAGGCAGGCCGTTTCCACTTTCCCTCTTATTCTGCCACACACCTGGTGTATATTTATATATATATTCCAACTCCAGAAACAGTTAACGCCAAAAATTCCCTTCCGTTATCCTTAAAAATCGTCCGTCCAAACTTTGTTCAGCTGCATTCGGCATCAATTAACGGCCGCAGTGGCACCTTTCCTCTCCTCCTCAGAGCCCAACATTCACATTAATCCGCTCGCCACAGCTCCAGGGAACTCCTGCTCCGACAGAGCCCGCCTCAGGACAACCCTGATTGGACGACTTGTCTGTGAGGTAACGCGAATTCCCGGAGCGGATTGGTTAACGCGGCTGACTGTCATGAGCAGAGGACGCTCTGATTTGTCGACTGATCTCCTTCTGGAAGTTTGTATTCGTCTTCGCGCACACAAACTGATAAATAACCGTCATTTATTTTTGTTGTTTGTTTTTTTTTTGTAGTTTTATTTTAGTACATTCAGGTTTTAAAGTTATACCCTGTCTATTTAAAAAATAAGCCCATACACACACAGGCAGACATTTTGTAAGCTGCGATGGCAGATGACTATCACAGAGGGTTTAGTGAACGGCGCGCGCCCCTCCCGCTCCGCTCATCTGTGATTGGCTGCGTGACGTCAAGGCGGGCTATTTTTAGAAAGTTGGTCAGAATTTGCGGCACTCGGACAGACTGCGTCTAGAATATGAACACTGAGCTCTGCAACACACACACAGAGTCAGGTCGCGTGTGTGTGTGTGTGAGTGAGAGATGCAGGACTATCAGACATGCCATGGTTCTTCGTCACGGGGTGGCAGGGGGTGGCACAGGGGTGGCACCTCCTCATTATGGGTCATATTTACACAATCTCTGATGTGTGATCGTATAATGAAATTACAGCATCATTACCGCGCCACCACTAATAATAATAATAATAATAATAATAATAATAATAACAGTTGTAGTATAACAGCATCATCATCACCAATGTCAACAACAACAATAATAGGGTGGCACAGTGGTGCAGTGGTTAGCGCTGTCGCCTCACAGCAAGAAGGTCCGGATTCGAGCTACGTGGCCGGCGAGCAGACGTGCAGCTTGTGAACAGGCAAGGCAGGCAACTGCTTGGGGCCCCCTGGCCCAGGGGCCCCCCGAGAGTCGGGGCCTGAGGGCTTATTTATTTTGTTTTTTATTGTTCTTTACCATTGTATTTTCACATTTGGAATTAAAAAAATTTTGGTTTCATACATTTTTCGTTGGTGTCAGATTATTTTTAACATATTGGTGATGAACACTGGTCAGAAGGGCCCCCTGGAAATTTTTGCTTGGGGCCACAACAGACTCTAGAATCGCCTCTGCAGGCGAGGGCCTTTCTGTGCGGAGTTTGCATGTTCTCCCCGTGGGTTTCCTCCGGGTGCTCCGGTTTCCCCCAAAGACATGCAGGTTAGGTTAACTGGTGACTCTAAATTGAGCGTAGGTGTGAATGTGAGTGTGAATGGTTGTCTGTGTCTATGTGTCAGCCCTGTGATGACCTGGCGACTTGTCCAGGGTGTACCCCGCCTTTCGCCCGTAGTCAGCTGGGATAGGCTCCAGCTTGCCTGCGACCCTGTAGAAGGATAAAGCGGCTAGAGATAATGAGATGAGATGAGATAATGGCGGGGCAGCACGGTGGTGTAGTGGTTAGCGCTGTCGCCTCACAGCAGGAAGGTCCGGGTTCGAGCCCCGTGGCTGGCGAGGGCCTTTCTGTGTGGAGTTTGCATGTTCTCCCCGTGTCCGCGTGGGTTTCCTCCGGGTGCTCCGGTTTCCCCCACAGTCCAAAGACATGCAGGTTAGGTTAACTGGTGACTCTAAATTGAGCGTAGGTGTGAATGTGAGTGTGAATGGTTGTCTGTGTCTATGTGTCAGCCCTGTGATGACCTGGCGACTTGTCCAGGGTGTACCCCGCCTTTCGCCCGTAGTCAGCTGGGATAGGCTCCAGCTTGCCTGCGACCCTGTAGAAGGATAAAGCGGCTAGAGATAATGAGATGAGATGAAAATGTAATTTATACAGCACCTTTCAAATAACAGTGTGACAAACTAATGTTTAAAGTGTCTGAAAATCAGGAATACTAATAATTTTATTCATTATCTCATCTCATCTCATTATCTCTAGCCGCTTTATCCTTCTACAGGGTCGCAGGCAAGCTGGAGCCTATCCCAGCTGACTACGGGCGAAAGGCGGGGTACACCCTGGACAAGTCGCCAGGTCATCACAGGGCTGACACATAGACACAGACAACCATTCACACTCACATTCACACCTACGGTCAATTTTGAGTCACCAGTTAACCTAACCTGCATGTCTTTGGACTGTGGGGGAAACCGGAGCACCCGGAGGAAACCCACGCGGACACGGGGAGAACATGCAAACTCCGCACAGAAAGGCCCTCGCCGGCCCCGGGGCTCGAACCCAGGACCTTCTTGCTGTGAGGCGACAGCGCTAACCACTACGCCACCGTGCCGCCCCTTTATTCATTATTTTATTAATAATTAATTTAAGGAGAGTCCGAACAGTAAGCAAATGACAAATATCAAACAAACAAATATTTAAGGGTTATTAAAATCAACAAGAGATACACAACAGTTTCAGAAAGAAAAAGAATTCAAAGTTTCATTTATGTCGCACTTTTATCAGACTAAAGGTCACTTGAGTGCAACAATAACAGTAAGTGAGTACGAAATAAATAATCGTCTTGTACAAAAAGATCAGATCAGATCAGTCGTACATAGACAGGAGGACATGAAGGAGAGCTGTCAGTTCCAACAGAACTCATAACTCACTTATTAGGAGTAACAAACCTATCTGAGAGGCATGATCTCAGGTGGTGAGGTTTATTTATAGAATGGAATCTGCCCCATCCCTGATAACACACCTTGTTTTGTTCAGAGGGACGAATAAAATGTGAGGTTGGGTTGGACTGCGAGACCTGCAGTAGGAAGAGATGAAGTTGTGCAACCGATTTTACCTCGTTGTGTTACCTCTGATAAGGTGGAAGTGAAGAGCAAAACCTGGATTAGGCAATTTAATGCCATGATTGATTTTTCTCAATAATGTGCAGAGAGTTCACGCTCACCGGCTACTTTATTAGGCACACCTGTTCAACTGCTTATTAATGCAAATGCCTAATCAGCCAATCACATGGCAGCAATTCAATGCACTTACAGTGGTGCTTGAAAGTTTGTGAACACTTTAGATTTTTCTATATTTCTGCATAAATATGACCTAAAACATCATCAGGTTTTCACACAAGTCCTAAAAGTAGATAAAGAGAACCCAGTTAAACAAATGAGACAAAAACATTATCCTTGGTCATTTATTTATTGAGGAAAATGATCCAATATTACATATCTGTGAGTGACAAAAGTATGTGAACCTTTGCTTTCAGTATCTGGTGTGATCCCCTTGTGCAGCAATAACTGCAACTAAACGTTTGCGGTAACTGTTGATCAGTCCTGCACACCGGCTTGGAGGAATTTTAGCCCGTTCCTCCGTACAGAACAGCTTCAACTCTGGGATGTTGGTGGGTTTCCTCACATGAACTGCTCGCTTCAGGTCCTTCCACAACATTTCCATTGGATTAAGGTCAGGACTTTGACTTGGCCATTCCAAAACATTGACTTTATTCTTCTTTAACCATTCTTTGGTAGAACGACTTGTGTGCTTAGGGTCGTTGTCTTGCTGCATGACCCACCTTCTCTTGAGATTCAGTTCATGGACAGATGTGCTGACATTTTCCTTTTGAATTCGCTGGTATAATTCAGAATTCATTGTTCCATCAATGATGGCAAGCCGTCCTGGCCCAGATGCAGCAAAACAGGCCCAAACCATGATACTACCACCACCATGTTTCACAGATGGGATAAGGTTCTTATGCTGGAATGCAGTGTTTTCCTTTCTCCAAACATAACGCTTCTCATTTAAACCAAAAAGTTCTATTTTGGTCTCATCCGTCCACAAAACATTTTTCCAACAGCCTTCTGGCTTGTCCATGTGATCTTTAGCAAACTGCAGACGACCAGCAATGTTCATTTTGGAGAGCAGTGGCTTTCTCCTTGCAACCCTGCCATGCACACCATTGTTGTTCAGTGTTCTCCTGATGGTGGACTCATGAACATTAGTCAATGTGAGAGAGGCCTTCAGTTGCTTAGAAGTTACCCTGGGGTCCTTTGTGACCTCGCCGACTATTACACGCCTTGCTCTTGGAGTGATCTTTGTTGGTCGACCACTCCTGGGGAGGGTAACAATGGTGTTGAATTTCCTCCATTTGTACACAATCTGTCTGACTGTGGATTGGTGGAGTCCAAACTCTTTAGAGATGGTTTTGTAACCTTTTCCAGCCTGATGAGCATCAACAACGCTTTTTCTGAGGTCCTCAGAAATCTCCTTTGTTCGTGCCATGATACACTTCCACAAACGTGTTGTGAAGATCAGACTTTGATAGATCCCTGTTCTTTAAATAAAACAGGGTGCCCACTCGCACCTGATTGTCATCCCATTGATTGAAAACACCTGACTCTAATTTCACCTTCAAATTAACTGCTAATCCTAGAGGTTCACATACTTTTGCCACTCACAGATATGTAATATTGGATCATTTTCCTCAATAAATAAATGACCAAGTCTAATATTTTTGTCTCATTTGTTTAACTGGGTTCTCTTTATCTACTTTTAGGACTTGTGTGAAAACCTGATGATGTTTTAGGTCATATTTATGCAGAAATATAGAAAATTCTAAAGGGTTCACAAACTTTCAAGCAGCACTGTACGCATGTAGACATGGTCAAGACGACGTGCTGAAGGTCAAACCGAGCATCCGAATGGAGTGACTTTGAATGTGGCATGGTTCTTGGTGCCACACTGTTGGAAATAGGGATACAGTAGGAGTCCATTTCTGTACCCCAAGGTCCAATCGGCACTAATGTACCTTCAAGGCTTTAATATTGGATCTCGGGGTAACTATGTGTACCTTTTCAGGGCCAAAATGGTATGTATATGTTTCCAAGCAGTATATAAAGGGTACAAATAAGTACCTTAGAGGGTACTGATCCAGTGACAAGCCATTGTACCCATAAAGGGACAATATCTGAGAGTGCAGATGGGCTGGTCTGAGTATTTCAGTAACTGCTGATCTACTGGGATTTTCATGCACAACCATCTCGAGGGTTTACAGAGAAAAATCCAAAAAGGAGAAAATATCCAGCGAGTGGCAATTATTTGAACAAAAATGCCTTGTTGATGCCAGAGGAGAATACCCAGGCTGGTTCGAGATGATAGAAAGGCAACAGTAACTTAAATAATCACTCGTTCCAACCAAAGTATTCAGAAGACCATCTCTGAACACATCGAACCTTGAAGCAGATGACCTACAGCAGCAGAAGACCACACCAGGTGCCATTCCTGTCAGCTAAGAACAGGAAACTGAGGCTACAATTCGTACGGGCTCACCAAAATTGGACAAAACGTTGCCTGGTCTGATGAGTCTCGAATTCTGCTACGACATTCTGGATAATAGGGTCAGAATTTGGCGTAAACAACATGAAAGCATGGATCCATCCTGCCTTGGATCAACGGTTCAGGTGGTCATTGTTGTTGGTGGTGTAATGGTGTGTGTATATTTTCTTGGCACGCTTTGAGCCTACCCGAGTATTGTTCCTGGCCATGTCCATCCCTTTATGACCGCAGTGGACCCATCTTCTCATGGCTCCACCATGTCACAAAGCTCACATCATCTCAAACATGAGAGTTCACTGCCTCCACAGTCACTAGATCTCAGTCCAAGAGAGCACCTTTGGGACGTGCTGGAACGGGAGATTCGATTCATGGACGTGCAGCCGACAAATCTGCAGCAGTTGCGTAACGCTATGACGTCAACGTGGACCAAAATCTCTGAGGAACGTTTACAGCACCTTGATGAATTGATGCCATGAAGAATTAACGCACTTCTGAAGGTAAAAGGCCACCAGGTGTACCTAATAAAGTGGCCAGTGAACGTATATAACAGTTATTCTGTGAAATCGCATTGTACATGAGCCGATAGCCGACGAGGCACGCAGCACCGAGCTGATTGGCTATAATCCATGTACGACAAGACTGAGTGGAATAACTTTTATTCTATCCACGTTCACTGGATTTTGAGAAATAGAGCATTTTTATTTTTGGCAAATTCAGTAAATAAAAACTTTATACAAAACGCTGACAATCATTTCCGATTAGAATGTAAACAAACTGGTGAAAAGACAGGAGCAATTTGTGAAAAATGCGATAACTCTTGAAAAATAAAAAAAGATGCGTTCTTAAGATCAAATACTTTCACTCCATATTTTGTTGCTTTTTTTTTTATTTTTGGGGTTTTTTTTTGCGGTTGGCAAACAACCTGAAAGGTGCATTACTGCCATCAACTGGGCTGGAGTGTGGAACAGGCGATATTGGGGGAGAGAATTATAATCTTTTACTATTTCTGTTTCTTTTAAATACTTGATAATTTTTGGGGTTTTGTTTTCGAGTTTTTATTTCGTCCTCGGTTAGTTCAGCAACACGCTCCACCATTTTGTTTTTCTCTACTCATGGTATACACTACCGTTCAAAAGTTTGGGGTCAGCCAGACAATTTTGTGTTTTCCATGAAAAGTCACACTTTTATTTCCCACCATAAGTTGTAAAATGAATAGAAAATATAGTCAAGACATTTTTCTGGCCATTTTGAGCATTTAATCGACCCCACAAATGTGATGCTCCAGAAACTCAATCTGCTCAAAGGAAGGTCAGTTTTATAGCTTCTCTAAAGAGCTCAACTGTTTTCAGCTGTGCTAACATGATTGTACAAGGGTTTTCTAATCATCCATTAGCCTTCTGAGGCAATGAGCAAACACATTGTACCATTAGAACACTGGAGTGAGAGTTGCTGGAAATGGGCCTCTATACACCTATGGAGATATTGCACCAAAAAACAGACATTTGCAGCTAGAATAGTCATTTACCACATTAGCAATGTATAGAGTGGATTTCTGATTAGTTTAAAGTGATCTTCGTTGAAAAGAACAGTGCTTTTCTTTCAAAAATAAGGACATTTCAGAGTGACCCCAAACTTTTGAACGGTAGTGTATGAGCTGATATCCTAGTAGTAGAGAGTAGACAGTGTGCGCGATTGCTCATATCCAGTGAACGTGGATAGAATAAAAACAGATCGATCGACGGTGCATATTTAATTTAGACGTAGATGTACAACATTTTTAAAATCGGTCCATATTAGCGTAATCGATGTCTGAAGTGATTTATGGTGAAAGTTTCCTGGGATTCTGCGACATTTTCACAAAACGAAAGTCGTGTTTCATCAGCAAAAGGTCAATTTTGTAGGAAAAAAAATCATTCATTCATCTTGAGGGTTTTTGAAATCAATGTTTTCAACTAGATTTGTGGATAAAAGTGACATTTTAGCAAATAAGTGTGCAGAAACGTGCACCAAAACAAACCAAACCAAAACCTGACCACTGGTAGTATTAGAAAAAAAAAAAAGTACATTTAAATCATTTTTACCTTATTTGTATGTGTTAAATTATTAAAAGGCAGCTCGTAATCACTGCAATTAAATAATCCAGTGTGTAAGGTTTTAAAACAAATTTTATTTTGTTGATTAAATGAAAAGTAGTGAGTTATGGTTTGGATTAAAACCCCTGAGGCTCATTAATGCAAAAAACACAAAGAATCAGATGAAAGTGAAATCAAATCTGCAGCGCTTTGAGGATTTTTCATCATAGATGCAGCAACACGCTGCGTTGCCTAGCAACAGGACCCGAAAATGGCATGATGGCCTTGTGTGTGTGTGTAATCCAAATGCTGAAGCTTTTTTATGAATGAAAGAGGGAAACACAGCTGTGTGAAGGAAGGGAAAAAAAAAAACACCCAAAACAAAAAACTCAGTAAAACCATCATGTAACAAAAGATATTTATTTATTTGGAGAGCCAGAATACAAACAGAAGTAAACATATATACAGTATAGTACAATTTCACCTGCATACTTCAAGGTAGTTAATCTGAAAAATCCTGCTGCATGTGTAACAAACTTAACCTTTAAAACAATCCATATTGGAGATCCGTGATAATCAACCTCATCAAAATACTGAAACACAAATCTGCAAAACAAAAAAAGGTTTTTATTGTCCCTGCTGTTCAGCAAGACAGCGCGTCTGCCCAGGTGGATCTGGGGCGTACAAGCTCTTCACGGTGGTGATGGATGGATCGGAGGCTCTACAAGAAGTCCATGGAGTTTTCCGGGATGAGTCCGAGCGGAGGCGCTTTGGCCGGAGGACCTGACGGAGGCAGCATCACGTTCGGAGCCGGATCCACGTTCTCGGAGTCCTCCATCTTCTCAGAACATCCCTCCCAGTTGATGTGGAATCGGGTTACTCGGGGATTCGACGCCAAAATGTTTCTCTGGAGCTGAGGAGAATAAAAACACAAATAAGGGGAAAAATAAAAAAAAAAGTCCAAATAATAAGCAGTTACTGGACGAGGCTGAACAAAACATTTGTTTGCGTCTCCTCACCACTAACAAAAAAAAAATCACAATATTTTGTTAAAACTGAGTTCAATTAATTGTTTCATCATTCAAATTATTTTTTTTTTGAAATACCAATTAGGGGCAGCACGGTGGTGTAGTGGTTAGCACTGTCGCCTCACAGCAAGAAGGTCCTGGGTTCGAGCCCCGGGGCCGGCGAGGGCCTTTCTGTGTGGAGTTTGCATGTTCTCCCCGTGTCCGCGTGGGTTTCCTCCGGGTGCTCCGGTTTCCCCCACAGTCCAAAGACATGCAGGTTAGGTTAACTGGTGACTCTAAATTGACCGTAGGTGTGAATGTGAGTGTGAATGGTTGTCTGTGTCTGTGTGTCGGCCCTGTGATGACCTGGCGACTTGTCCAGGGTGTACCCCGCCTTTCGCCCGTAGTCAGCTGGGATAGGCTCCAGCTTGCCTGCGACCCTGTAGAAGGATAAAGCGGCTAGAGATAATGAGATGAGATGAGATGAAATACCAATTATAAAAACAGTTTGTGCGACGAGTCAAATGACAACCAAGAAGCCACCGGTTTATTCATCTCCTGGAACTCAAAACACAAAAGGGTGAAGTAACTGCGCAGGAGTAGACTTATTTGTAGGCAGTTATTTGCTCAGCCAATCAAAACGACATAAAAATAATTTGCCTAATGGTTTGAGAAGCAGCTTTGGGACCAAAACGTCGCCGGTTTGATTCCCTGGACCAGCAGGAATGGCTGAAGTGCCCCCAAATGCTCCCCAGGCTGCTCTGGGTATGTTGTGTGTCACTCTGGATAAAAGCATCTGCTAAACGCCATTAATGAATGAGAAGAAGAAGAATGGGTCCCCTATGGGTCCATGTGGCTCCTGCTCATCAATAAAACCGTTTTCTGATCCCATATTACGGCTGCTCGATTATGGAAAAAATAATAATCACGATTATTCAAACGATTTTTTGAAAAAATGCATTTATTCAGCATTTCTCTTTAAAACAAAACCAAAAAAAACCTCTTTGTTATTGATAATTTACGTTCACCTTTCTTTCAAACTGAAAATAAACACAGTCTAGAAAAACTTAAGTTTGCGATGTATAAAACAAAATAAAAATATTCTTTTGACATAAGACAGAGAAAAACAAATGTACATGGCTGCATGTCTTTGGCTAAATAATATCCGATGGATGCTGTGAGTGCGTTGTGCCTCTCCGAACTCATGGCATACGGAGTGGCATTGTAGAGAGTAGGGGTCGACCGATAATCGGCCTGGCCGATATATCGGGCCGATATTCTGCATTTTTAGGGTTATCGGTATCGGCCATAATTTCTACCGATATGCCGATAACATGCCTTTTTGCAGCCATTTCGTTCCTAACGCGACTGTCACTGCACGTCCTTTCCTGCACTCGCCTCTCTGAGTTCAAGAACACGGTCCCGCCCACCACAACATCTGATTTGTTTGGCAGAAGAGATATAGCCAATCGACACGCGCAGCTAAACACTCTGAACTGTTTCAAGGCGCCCGGATCAAGGTAAGGACACGCTGCTTTTACCGCAATAAGTCACAAACACACAAGTTGCAAAAGCACAACATCATTATATGTTTACATTCTTCATCTACTACTCGTTAAAATTGTCCATTTGCATCTGTGTAGCCAGGCAAACTTGGCTTACGGAAGGAAGCACTTGAATTAGCCTACAACCAACTAGTCTCGCTGAAACAGCATAACGTAGGCTACAGTCATTTTTAAATCCCCGTCTGGAAACGTTGTGAATGTGTCAGTAGTTCTACTCGAACAGTAGAATGACAGCCATACAGAGAGGCGGTCAAGGCAACTTTATAAAGCGCTGTTTGAACATTTAAACAAGCCAGGTGTGATTTATAATTCTTGCGCAAGTGATTCTCCTCGCTAGCGCTTCTGATTCGGAAAGCGATATACTCTTAAAAGAGCAGCCGCTCCTAATAGGGAGTGATAGCCGACTTTACTGTATGTTTGATTTTACTTTTTAAAAAAAAATGCTGCAGGCAGCTCCCTACACTTGGTTTGTTATTTAAAAACTACTTGAAGTTGGTAAGTCTTACTTAGTTCTTAGTGTAAAAGAATCCAGAGTGTATTTTCATTGATTTTCCACTGAAAATGGTGAGCTGTAATATAGTAGGGAGTGATTTTATTTTTTATTGGTGAATATTTATTTTATTATTATTTTATTTCTCATTTTATTCTAACTAATGTTTGACTTTAGTGTACAAATGCTGCTGGCATCTCCCTGCACAAAATTTCATGTTCAATTTTACAATTATACATTTCATGGATATGAAGGTCTGTGTCAGTGTGTGCTATGTTTAATTTCATGTGAATTATAATGTTTACATTTATCGGTTATCGGCATCCCAATTCCATAATAATCGGTATCGGTATCGGCCCTGAAAAAAAAAACATATCGGTCGATCCCTAGTAGAGAGTGGCTGAAACGGATGGCTGCATTGTCTTGCTGGTTGTGGCGGCATCGGCTTTATCTTTTTGTTTCGTCGTGAATAACTTTATGGCTCAGTTTCAGGTGGTTGAAGAGGTTTGTAGCGTTGCCAAGAGGCGCAGATACGACCTTATTGCAAATCTTACACACGATACGCTTCTGTTCCACGTCGGATTCTTCGAATCCAAAGCGATCCCATATTACAGACGTTTTTCGTCCCTTTTTGTCGACCAACCGATTTTGCCCTCCTTCTGTCATCTTGCGAGGCTACCTCGCGCCAAACAATTCACAATCTCTCCTCCTTTCAGCTGCGTGAGTGGAGAGCCATAGAGACACACACACCGCTTCCGCCGCGTGAGTGCTGTCGGCAAGTCTGCGCATGGGCCCGCGGGAAGGAAACGTATCGCGTGTGCGCGTCCCCGACAAATGGCAAAATAATCGTTTCAACTCGATTATATGAATTCTGAGATCGTTTGACAAAAATCGAAATCGTGATATAAATTCGATTAATTGCACAGCCCTATTCCATATATACATGTTATCATTGATACAGTTTTATGTTTTGAACAGAATACATGTGCATCAGTGAGAACGGGGATGAGAGTGTAGTGAAGATGGCAAGGAGTAGACGTAAAGAAAGTTGGTGAATTCAAGTACCTGGGGTCAACTGTGCAGGAAAATGGGGGCTGCGATAGTGAGGTGAGAAAGAGAGCGCAGACAGGGTGGAGCAGTTGGAGAAGGATTTCGGGAGTCACTTGTGATCGGAAAGTCCCAGCAAAAGTGAAAGGTAAGATGTATAAGACAGTAGTGAGACCAGCTGTGATGTACGGATTGGAGACCGTACCCTTAATGAAGAGACAGGAGGCAAAGTTGGAGGTGGCAGAGTTGAGGATGTTAAGGTTTGCGATGGGAGGTTGGACAGGATAAGGAACGAGCACATCAGAGGGACAGCACATGTGGAGAGATTGGGAATGAAGCTAAGAGAGATGAGACTGAGATGGTATGGGCACATCCTGAGAAGAGATGCAGAGCATGTCGGAAGGAGAATGTTGAGGATGGAGCTGCCAGGCACGCGAAAACGAGGAAGGCCAAAGAGGAGATACATGGATGTGGTGAGAGAGGACATGAAAGTGGCAGGTGTGGTAGAGAAGGATGCGGAAGACACGGAGCAATGGAGACGAAAGATCCGCTGTGGAGACCCCTAATCAGGAGCAGCCAAAAGAAGACGACGACATGTTATCAGTGATCCTCGCCTCATCTCTTGCAAGCATCACCAAGCATGTTTTGTTTCACAAGTGTTGTGTAAAGACTCTAAAATAAAAAGTAAATTAAAACATTAAAGCAGGGCTTTTCAAAGTGTGGGGTGCGCCTCCCCTGGGGGGCGCCAGAGTTCTTCGGGGGGGTGCAATGTGAGGAAACATAAACCAGAATAAGTTACTATTGCGGACATTTAGCGAACTTCAGCTAGCCTTTACCAGAGACAAAATGGATCGATTTTTAGTACCTAAAGCTACAGTGAGTGAGGAGACAGAGTCTGGGCCAAGCAAAAAACCAGACCCTCCAGGATTTCGCGATGTTGTGATTCAACCAATCCCCGCAAATTCAGGGCGGTGTTGCAATTATATCCAATCACCGCAACCTTCCCCCAAATTTGACCAATCATTGGCGTCGTCTTGAGGTGACGTCGACAAACTACTTTCCGCGTATACGTTCAAGAGAAACGGCATGCGCGCAGTGTTGCCAGATTGGGTGGTTTTAAGTGCATTTTGGCGGGTTTTGAACATATTTTGGACTGGAAAACGTCAGCAGTATCTGGCAACATTGCATGTGCGAGTCAGTGTTTATGTAGGCTTAAATTCTGTTACTGAAAGTGTGAGATGTTTACAGTGAAGGACTGTGTGCACTTTACATTATTTTTTTACTTAAGACAAGAAATTAATGGATGCCAACATTTTTGCCAAAATGGCATTTTATTTTCCATCGTTTAGGCAGCTTCAGCATCATACTGTGAGATTCTGTTCAAATTGTTTTTTTTCTTCTATGAAGCCTGAGCCATTTATTTTATTAGTTTATAATTGTTTAATTTAGTCTTCAGGAGAGACTGCCTGCACACAGTACTAGTATTAATAGTTTTTTTTCTTACATGAAAGCTGAGGCATTTATATTATATTTTAAGGTAACTTCATGTTGTGCTGTGAGGTTCTCTGCACTTTAACTTTTGAACCAACAGGTGCATTTGGATAAGTAAAGCCTATTTTTCTGCATTTTTGTAGTCCTGGTAATCTTTTATATTGGTAAAGTTGTTTATAGGACCATTTCTCAGTGTCTTTGTTTTTCTAATCAATAGTTTTTCGGTAATAACTTAATATTTAACATATCACTCCATTTTAATCACAAAAAGAGAAAATCGCAACAATTTCTCGCAACTTTCACTTCCTCCCGCAATGTAATCGCAACAAAAACCTAAAAAAACACCGCAATTTTCATCGCAATTTTTTTGGAAAAACCCCTGCAACATCAGACATTTTAGCCCACAACAATCACAAAAAAGGCCCGCGAAATCCTGGGGGGACTGAAAAAAGAAGGAAGTATGACCACGATTATTTAAAGTTTGGATTTTCATGGACTGGATCTGAAGATGCTCCACTGCCACAGTGTGTTGTTTGCCAAGAGATGCTAGCTAACGATGCTATGAGATGTTTAAAATGTGTAAAACAAGATGTTTTAAAAAGCACAGATGTTTAAAATGTGTGAAAGAAAAAAAATAAGTGTACAACAACCATTTTTTTAAAAAATACGAATGGAACATTAAGTATAGCAACAACAAAAATTGTGAGGGGGGGCGCTGTTGTTTATTTGCTCTCTGAGGGGGGACGGACTCTCCCACACTTTGAAAACCCCTGCATTAAAGCAAATAGCAGGAGTTTGATATCGGCTTCAGTATATTTGCCAAAATGCTTTAAAAAAAAAAAAAAAAAAAAACTCCTTACAAAACCTTTCATTTGACCTTTCAGAAGGACCAAACAAAAGCTGTGATAATCAAAAGGTAAATTTTCTTAAAATAAACACCACTTACTCGATATCGAATCAGTAGCCTCCGCGAACCACGCAGTGAATTTCGTTTATCTTTTTATCTGCAGATTATCTTCTAATACGACGGAGTTATAACGAGGTTTCTCTTATTTCGTTTCTGGTTCTGACTGGTTCAGAAGTTTATCAAGAAGTAGAACGGGTAATCGAACTCGATCAGGATAAGTGCTGACTGGTTACGAAGTTTCGCTATTGTTGCACTCATTCTTACAACACGATGATATCATGGCTTCGCGACTCGTTCTTGTGCACCTTTGATAACGCGAGATCACGATTCGCCGTTCTGGTGATCGTAATGCGTACGTGCAATGCGCTATTGTTACACTCATTCTTGTAACACAATGACATTGTAGCTGCCTCGCTTTGCCTCCATGAGGCAGTAGCCACAAAAACAACAAGGTAGAGTGTAAAATAAAATATCCCAATAATCAGTTTTCATGGGTTAGGGATGTTCAAACGGATCTCACTCGGAAAACTGACAATCCTTACAAACTCGAAGACAAGAATCAACATTTGACTTCTCAGGCCGGATTATAAACGCGTGCTTTTAAAACACGTGTACTCGAATTGGACCATCGCTTGTGTACACCGTCAGACACAAACGCTACGAGTCCATGTGGTGCAGCACCAGCGTAAATAATACACACAGCATCAAGCGACACTGAATAAATTCACAAATGAATGAATAAATAAAAACAAGGCTGTGTTTCAAACTGCATACTGTATACACGCCATTACAGACAGTCATTCAGCACTGACGGGAGAAAGCACGCCGGAACATATCACGGAGAAAAAGAGCTGTAGTGTCTGATATTATGCCTCGGTCACAACTGGCCGTACGTGCTCCTACTGCCGGTCTACGTGCAAAAAACGCAAGAAACGCACGGAGGGCGCGCGTGAAACGCACGGAGGGCGCGCGTGTGATGTGCTGATTTTCGAGCCGTAGACCGGCCGCAGAGGTTCTTTGTCATGTCAAACAAACTCTACGGGCGCTTACGTTCTTTTCAGGTTGCAAGACAAACTTACGGCTAACGTGCGTCTTTCTCCACGAAAAAAAAAAAAGCAGCGATTTGGGAAACGCCAAAAATCGCACGGCCAAAAAAAAAAAAAATCGTACGTCCGGTTGTGACCTAGGCTTTACAAGAGGAAAAAAAAAAAAAACCCGAACAAAACTATAGTTATGTTTGAGAATAAAAGTCAGAATATTTTACAAAAGTCAGTAGCAATACACTCACTGGCAACTTTATTAGGAACACCAGGGCTCGACATTAACGCTTGTCCGGGGCAAGTGATACTTTATGTCGGACAAATTCATCGTCTCAGTTACTTGTCCGATTGGACAAGTGCCAAAATACGCCGATGTTCGGGTTACATATCAAATTTATCAGTTTATTCACATGATTTCCGAAGCATCTCACTCGACAGATTGTTTTGATGAATCGCCGGATGTTTCTATTCGGAAAGAGCGATGTGCGCATGCGCAATATTCCGCTTGCGAAACCGGCCAATACCGCTTCGTGTATTTGAGCTAAAAAGTAAACGGTCATTTATGACTGGTTTTAATCGTGTCATACACGTGGATTTGTTGACATTTCTGTTGGCGGGATCATTATTCAACTGTATATTTACGTCGAGTGTGTGGTAATTTCCAAATCTTTGAATTGTTGTTGATGGTGTTCGTTATATAGCATTGGAATGTGCGCCTGCGTGCGTGTGGATTGACGGGGAGTGCGGTACGAGTGGGGAAAGTTATCTATGAAATACCAAGCTGTCAAATGGTTGCTAATTAGGTTACCGGCTGTATTAATTAACTAATTAGTAATGGGAGTTTAGGGATTTGAAACATAGGGCTCTATAATTTAGATACAATTATGGATTATTTGAAATTCTTTTTTTTGACCATTAAATACCATACAGGAGCCACACTGAATAATTAGACAACAACAATTAATCAGTGGAGGATACATATTCAAAGTTAATAATTTAAAAATGAAAATATAATTTTAATTTCCTGGTTTTCAATTTCTCATAAATTAATGATTGATGAGCCCAATTTTTTTTCTGCAGTGAATAGATTTTTGTTATCAGTTGTTTTTATTTATAGCATTGTTGTTTGTTTCTCTTGTCCAAACTAGTGATCTCATCAAGTCATAAGTTTTATGATAATGTTGTTACTGAACTGCAGAGAACATACATACATACATACATACACACATACATACACACACCTACCCCAAATTTTGAATTTCAGTATTCTTGAAAACATTTTTCAGTATTTTGGAATGACTTTCAGTAACATTAATTTATGCGCATTTCCATTATAAAAGAGGTGTATATACCAATATGTTTAACATTTAAATTATTAAAAAGTACTGTTCTGTGTGAATTGAATAAACAAAACGCGAGCAGCCATCTCAACTGAATTTCCACTCAACAAATTTCTAGAGCAGACAATATATCACATTTTTATAAATACAATAGTGTTCCCTGTTTGCAGACATTACGGTTGACTACCAATCATTGGTATTGAATGTAACTCCTCAAAAGTATTATATTATATTGCCTGGCAAAATGTTCTACCTGTTAACGGATTCTAATAAAATTTAAAAAAAAAAAAATTTCTTATTTCATGCCAAAGAGAGTCCGACATTGTTATCTTAATGTCCCAATATATAAATACTTCAGCATAATGCTTCAGAAGAGACACTGAATAAAATAACATTTATAATTGTATTTAAAACAGTGGAACGATCAATTTTTTGCCACAATCCCAACAGCACTAATCAAAATTCTGTTTTTGATCATACTACATGTACATTTGCACTTGCAACACTGAAAAGACTTTGAATTAAAGAAGTACAGCCAGTGTTTGATATTTCAGTGAATAAAAATCAGACATGTAAAAAGAAACTGAACAAGTTTAACTCACATTTCATGGCACTAATCGGCAAGTTCAACTCCAAGCACAGGTCAACCATCACCGCTTCAGCACGGGTCACGTTCCGTGTCTTTTCATCCACAGGTTTCGTAAAAAACTGCTGGATCCCCCCAGATTTACTTTCTGCCTGACTCGCCATTTCAGCATACTCCATATGGTTTTTGGAGTTGACATGCTGCGTGCAGTCATCGCGACCACCATGAGTGATGTTAATGTCAGTTCTACACAGTTTGCAGTGTGCGTATCCATTGCCCTTTTGACTGGGTGTAATGCACGGCCATTCTACCGTATCGAAAATAGCGCGAGCAAATGTGCAGAACCTGCGCATGTCACACACAGCATGTGCGGAAGTCGTAAAAATAAATAGCCGTGAATCGCGCATGGATTGAAAAAGTCGCTTGGACATTTAAAAACAACTCACTGGAATTTAAGACTATAATAATTCCGTACAGAATAACACTGTTTGCCGTAACATCGTATTTACATAACTTTTCCGTACAAAATACGGCCAATCCGTACGAGTAGGCATCTCTGTATATATTTATTAATTATACACACACACGTGTGTGTGTGTGTGTGTGTATGTATATATATATATATATAAAAAATTAGTGCTGTCAAAAATGTCGCGTTATTAACGCGTTAACTTGACTCAATTTTAACGGCGATAATTTTTTTATCGCGAGATTAACGCTCTGTGACATGATGCCACGCCCCGCACAGCCAGAGTCCTCTGCCCTCCCCCGAAGAGCCACGGTGCTCGGCTTACGTTTCGTTTTCCCATCGGCGGCTCCAGCCCCACTTTGCAGTGGCTGTGACGCGTTATGCTCTGCAATTTAAAAAAAAAAAAAAAACCCATTGGTACAACCAGTGTTCAAACTACGCCGATATTTTCGAGGGGTCCCTTATTTTCCCTTGGGGTGCTTGCGCTTGTCTCAGAGCGCGGCTCTCCATCGCGCGCTCACTTCGGATATGCAAATGCTTCCCGTTACACACGATTGCTATGTCAATAAACATCATTTTGCCAATATTTTAGAGACCCCCCAACATTTCCCAAATCATGTTTTCAAGGGATCTCATGTCTGTTTCAGGGGATCTCGGATCCCCCATGTACCCCCGTAGTTTGAACGGTGAGCAAGCCCATTCACTTTATGCTGATAAGAGAATTACAATGGTTTTTCATGTGACAAAAATATGTGCGATTAATCGCGAGTTAACTATGACAGTCGCGACATTAATCGCGATTAAATATTTTAACCGCTTGACAGCACTATATATATATATATATATATACACACACACATACATACACACACATATATACATACACACACACGAGTTCTTAAAATTTTAATGTTCATAATTTCTACTCTATTGGAATATATTGCTTCTGAACTTCAGCATAATAATTGGTGAATTATGGTATCAATCAGTCTGTTTTACTATATTTTTGAACTTTTGCCTCAGTATATCAAGTATTGATTACTTTTGATTCACAGATATTATGCACATGTTGTGAATTCAGAAACAAATGCAATAAAGATTGTTGGGTTACAAATAATTTGTGTTTTTTTTCTCAAATATTTTTTCGTACAAGTCAACTTCACATTCGGACAAGTAAATTTCCTTTCAACTTGCCCGACAGGACAAGTGGTTTCAAAAGTTAATGTAGAGCCCTGAACACCCATCCATCCATCCATCCGCTGTTTGATGCCGTTCTCTAATCAGCCGCTCCCTCGATGCATCAAATCATGCAGATCCAAATCAAGAGCTTCAGTTAAGCCAGTATCTCACTGGGCTGCGACAGCTTGCAAACGTCATTCGTGAGAGAGTTTCAAAAGTGTCTTGAAACATTCGCGGGGCTTCTCGATCTCCTCGCATGAGTCGCAAAGTGTCGTTCCTTCATCGATGAAATTTTGAACATGTTCAAAAAATTTGTTCGACAAAATTTCTCAAAATAGCCGCAAACGCGTCACTGGTGTCGCAAAGCCGTCATGAACCCTTCTCAAGTCAGTTTCCGTGAAACAGGAAGTGCGTGAGTGTCTCACTGGTCTGCGACAGCCTGCGACTAGTTGGAGACGCAACAATTGCGATCAAATATGCGAATATCAATTCAGTAGGATTCCAAGTGAAAATTGTTGCCAAGTTGCATATTTTAAGGACACTGAGGCTTTGGGAAGTATTATTATTCTCACGGTCATGTTTGTTTCTGACTCTGCTTTCGGTTGTTTTTTTCTAAATGTATCACGCCTGCTAATAAACAACACTCTTCCTGCACCGAGAGCCATCTCCCGCTGCAGACCTGACACAATGCTTCACAAAGTCTCTGTGAAAACAGCGTCCTTATATGTGCGTGCCGATTACGCTCAAATCAGCATCAGGTGTTTCCCATAATGACTGGGTCCCAAAAGCGCACACAACACGCTCTGAAGGATCCAAGAACAGAAATGCACTTTAAAGGGGTACCAAATATAATATATACAGTTGCTGATGTGACAAAGTAACGTATTCTTAAGTATTCTATCAAATTTATATACTAGAAAACAACAAAATATCTTGGTAATTGTAAATATAATAGTCGGTACGCTAAACGGCACAAGAGTCGCCATTTTTAAAAGACCGTGACGTCAGCCCTACCCACTGCACTAGGAGAGAAGCGTGTAATCATGGCGTCGGGCGCATCAAGTGAAAGCGACAGCTTTGTTGAATCATACGAAGAGATCCCGCAAGACACACTGCAAGCAGGCTATGGCTTAGAAGGGTACCAGTTTGAACCTAGGAGAGGTACTCTCGACTCCGGTGATGACGAAAGAAGAGAAGAAAGCTCGAACTCGCTTGGTGTTTTTCAGCGGAAACGAGTGAAAAGACACGTCTGGAGGATCGTTATGCTTTCCATCGGTCCTGTTATTACACCCGAAAGCAACACACTGTGGCATCGTGTAGCCGATCGCTTACAATTCATCCTACTTTCCGATTCACACGTGCTATTCCCAACCTCAATGAGCCAACACAACCGGGCACATACATACGTCATGAGTGTTACGCAGAGAAAATGAACGTGCATTCTGATTGGATAAAATTAATATCATGGCGGGCTGTTCAAACTGCAGAAATAGTTTGCTCGAGCTACTTTCAAAATACTATAAAACTTTCCAACCTTAGAACAAAAAACTAAGTCTTGAATAAGGTTCATTATTGTGCGTTTTATTGTTATATTTACTCTATATATTGCCCTCTGTTCCCCTTTAAGTCTCAGTGAAGGTGAGGCTGTGCCGAGCCGCTGTGTTGAGGCTCATGTTCACTTCACTGTACAAGAATGAGCACCACGCTGCAGTCGTGAAATCATCATTTTTGAATTCTTACCATCGTGGAAATGAGATGAGCATACCATCAGGTTTTTGACCTCTCCGTTCGACACCGAGTCCCGCTGAATGTGCCCCCCCCCCATTTTTCCCTTCTATATTTAGAAATCTGTCCAGTTTCTTTTCTCCCTGATGAATTGCTTTTGGTAGATTTAAAAGGTGCCCTTCCACCAAAAACGTTTAATACTGGCTCTTTTTGAAATACCATAGTTCACGCCGAGTTGCATATGCATGCGAAAATGTAATTCTACTCCCATTCCCTGTATTAGCTTATGAAAGAAAATAGTCGGAAAAACAAGCGAATCCGAAAAAGCCCTACGAACTTGCGTCACTTCGAAAATTAGTATTCATGGCCTCGCCCACCTTGGCTTGCAACCGCCCACGGGAAGAAAGCTCAGATTTAAGCGCGAGGAGAGATAGCAGAGCCCATCTTGTCAGTAGCTAACGAAGAGGACCTAACAGCAAGCTGAAAACGTGTCTGAACAAGTTCGTGTCTGTGTTATTTGTCACAGTAACACATCAGTGTTGCATTTCTTGCCCAAGATAAAAGAGCTGAAGAAGAACTGTTTGGAATTTATCTTTGGAACACCACCAGTGAAGTATAATGCAGCGTTAGTACTGTGTTCTGATCATTTCAACCACAGTGACTTTTAAAACTTCGGTGCCTTCAGTAGTGGTTTTGCTTCGAGGTTGTTTTTAATCCCTGGATCTGTACCGTCAAGACGATCGACCACCAGCTCACAAGCTGGAAGTAAAACATGAACTTTTTGTTCAAAGGTTTTTGTTACAAAACAGCATGTTCATACTGTCCACGTTAGCATGCATGACATGGTCACAAGCTCGGCGGGGATGACAGTTTCCCGCTTTTTTGAGTAAAAAACGACCTTTTTATATTATGCCAAATCTGTTAAGAAATTTTATTAATTTCGGGGGGTTGGGGTATGTTCCTTCATGCTGTTCAAACTTTATTAACTCCAACGATGTTTGCACATTATTTGTAAGTCGCCATCTTTAGTCTCGTTTAAATCTCGTTGAACGTGATGTAAAATTCGTGTGATCTACATTGTTATTGGTCAAAACATCGATGTCGAGACCATAATAGCCAATCAAAACAGTTTTTACAAAGACACCCACATCCGCTTGTTCTGACCCACTGGAGGGAGCGTCACACGCCGTTAGCCAATCAGAGGTAACACGTTTACATGTCATGAATATTGATGAGTAAGAGCTGAAATCCTGTCGTTCTCCCGCCACCCACTCCTCCACCAAACTAGAACAGCCTGAAACAGGAGAACCACAGCATTTTTTTCACCAAAACCGGCTCACAGGGCATTCATTCATACTAGAGACCACCGCACGATTAATGAAAAAACGATGCAATGAGACCTTAAAAAAAAAAATCCGATGCCTTTGTTTTGTTCAAAATTATTCACACAAACAAAAACGCAGCAATACTGATCCCATACTGATCAATAACAACCAACTCGGCTGAACGAAGCACTACAAGCGTGCCCCGTGTCATGGTGGTGTAGTAACCGTTGCTATGGGGTCACGTGACCGTGCAAAGCCTCTATTCTGGGAATGATGTAGGAAAACACCCTGGATCAGACACAATCCATCACACACACACACACACCTAAAAGCAATTTAGAGACACCAGTCCACCTGGTATAGTCTTAAGATTTGGAAAGAAACCAGAGATCCCAGAAGAAACCCACAAGAATGCCATGGTTTAAATGGTTAGAGAAGCAGCTTTGAGGCCAAAAGGTCACCGGTTCAATTCCCTGGACCAGCAGGAATGGCTGAAGTGCCCTTGAGAAAGGCAGCCAACCCCGAACTGCTCCCTAGGCTGCTCTGGGTATGTTGCATGTCACTCTGTATAAAAGTGTGAGATAAATAACGTAATATAAGGACTTCGGAAACGGAGAAAGTGACCCGAGCTCAGGATCGAAATTAAATTGTCTTAATGGTGCACAAATTTTTGTATCTACATGACGGAGTTCATACTCTTGCTTTAAATTTCCTTACCTGTGAGTAATCGGGTTTGAGAGGTGGGTTTTCCCGGAGCTCAGCGTCTGTGTACTCGTTGTTGACGTAATAGCCGATGCGAATAAACTCCTGTCCTCTGTATGTGCAGGTGATCAGGACGACGGTGACGCCCACAGCATCGCTCTCAGGGATCAGGCCCGTGTTCGGAGCATCTGCCTGTTTCTCACACACACAGTTTATTCATTCACTTTTTTCCTAAAAGCTAGACTGCCTTTCAGATTTTGCAAGTGTAGGTCATAAAAGGGTCATTCCATGTCAAATCTCCGAATGCTCCCACTCGACCATCTCAGATTTGGCTGAAAAAAAAAAATTCCAGAAGGTTCACACACTTCCCAATAGGAGAAGTCCTAAATTTTAGCTCCCAACTCCTTATAGACTGGTACCAAAATCCAGAATTGTGACACCCAAAGGCATTTTTGAGACAAAGTCGGCAAACAGTCTTATTTTGTCAATTTGGGTGTGCGGAATTCAAATCTGCAATATGCCGAGCTCTATCTGACCTCTGGGCCTGTAAACGTCTCAGCTGAACCCAGTTTCTCAGCTTTCTAAGGAACGAAATGTACCAAAATGATTAATGAAGTTAGCAAATGGCCTTGTTTGTTAAATGTTTGGGTGCTGAATTCATTTTTCATTTGTAAAACGACATATGACCTCTGATAACCTCAAGGTCATTAAACTTGGCCTATAGAGATCTTGCAGTCACGTGACCGGAAAGTATACAACCGCCATCTTGTCGGTCAAAAACACCGCTGAATACTGCTGCACTCGTGTACAGAATGGATAAATTTCAACCGACGGACTACACGGCTCATTTTTCTAATGAACAGATAACTAGATATATGTCTAAAATAAACAATCTACAGATTTGTGACCCTTATGGCTTTCCGGACGGAGTTTTCACGACCGGATTTTGAACTGCCAGCGGAATACCCAGACGTGTATAATTACCTCATTAACTTTCCCTCGCTGTTCAGTGGTGAAGCACTGTGTGCTTATAAATCTCTGCACAGTTATCTCTACAGAAATTCAGGATTTGTCAGCGACTCAGATGTGGCATCTTGTAAACAAGAATCCTCATTGGATGGGTAAGTCACTTAAGTATTGAGTATAGCACTGACCAGCCAATTATAGAATAGAATAAGGTAATTCCAGCTGTAATTCCAAATCGTCCGTCTTGTTTACATGGATCTGGCGTTGGAGAGGTAGAGGCTTGGCAGTGGAGGTTTGAGTAGCTGTTTTCTGAGCTTAGTCAACAGGCCGTCTCTGCAGCCTCGCTTTTGCTTCCGCTCCCGTCGCCGCCTCCTTCGCTTTGCTTCCGATAACAATCCACGGAGACCCCGCTGGTCTCGCCATCTCGTCCGGAATGTTTTTTTTTTTCGTCCGGAATGTTGTGCATGCGATGGAAATCGCTACAAACCGTCATTTTCTGCTGGAAACCAATGTCCAGTAAGTCCATATGGTTGTAGTGGATATTGAAGTCTGGTACAGACGAACAACACGCAAAAATACACACAAAAAACGTGCACAGGTAGGGAGAGCTTGTAGCCGCAACCGTTGTAGTAGAATTGTATATAGTAGGGTTTTCCAGAAGAAAAGGTAGAAGTAAAAGCAGAAGGCGGAATACGGCATTTGACCGACAAGATGGCGTCTGTCACAATCTGGATCGGCTGTGACGTCACATGCAAGTGCTCCATAGGCCTATGCATTTAACGGCATTTTTAAACTGACTTTACTCCCCCAAAAAGAATATGAACAGACAAAAAACAAATAGAAAGGAACAAATACAACATTAAATGCCAGTCCATGTACATGTGACTTACTTTTCACCATGAGAATGCCTCGGCGATCACCTTACATAACATTGCATTACATTTAGCGGTTATTGTTTATATAAAGCTACTGAAAAAAGGACAGATTCAGCAGCATACAAAATGTGGGGGCATACAGGGTATACAGGTTAATCAGGGTTAGTATATATGAGAGTTTTTTTCTTTGTTTTTTGTTTTGTTTTAAACGGGGTAAAGCCTTTACAAAAAACTCATATACTAACCCTGATTTGCTAACTTCATGAATCATTTTGGTACATTTCATTCCTTAGAAAGCTGAGAAACTGGGTTCAGCTGAGACGTTTACAGGCCCAAAGTTCAATGACCTCTAGAGGTCAACAGAGGTCAGATAGAGCTCGGCATATTGCAGATTTGAATTCGGCACACCCAAATTGACAAAATAAGACTGTTTGCCGACTTTGTCTCAAAAATGCCTTTAACTCCTTAAATAAGCACTTTTTTGAATATTGGTGCCAGACTATTATAGGTTTGCCATAAAAAAATATTTTTGCAACTCACCTCGGACCCATTTTGAGACGAGTTTTTTGGGGAGCCACTTTGAGATTGCTGTATCTAGAAAAGTCTTTAAGCCAGGTCCTTCACAATTTCAAGGGTCAGAATCTGGCACCAGTACTTGTAGTTCATATCTAGAGAGTGTTTTACACTGTTTATTAGGGCTGTAACGATACACCCAACTCACGATTCGATTCGTATCGTGATTTTTGACCCACGATTCGATACGCCCACGATTTTTTTAAAAATGTTTTTTTAAAGTAGTAAATTTGACTTAACATTTACTTACTTACATTAACTATTTAATAACAAATAATTCAGATCACTGCAGAGAATGAGTAATATGTATGCAAAAATGAACAAATGTATATCCAAAGATTGTTTTATTTCTCAAAATAATACTGTTGAGCCGGAAGCTCTGTTTTTTCGGTTCTGAAAAAGTCATTTTTCCAAATCGTGTAAATCCATTAAGATTTTTTTTGGGGGGGGGGGGGGGGGGGGGGGGGTGTTTCCTCTCACTGTCTCACTCTCATAGGGCCAATGATTTTCTGTGATCGCGGAAAACAGATGGAAATTACGGAATTTTTATGGTGAAACGTTGCTCGCGTGTCAAAATGTAACTGCCGCAGAAGGCTTCCGCCCAAGCAGACATGCCTTCAGTGTTGCCAGATATTGCTAACGTTTTCCACCCCAAAATATGTTCAAAACCAGCCAAAAAGCACCTAAACCCGCCCAATCTGGCAACACTGCATGCCTTTCCGGTCAAGTGATTGTGATTGGCTTGTGGCACATCTAGCCAGCCAATGAGCTGCTTGTTTACAGATTCGCTCCCCGCGTCGCAACCAGAATGGCGACCGCTTAAAAGAAATGAATGCTCTGCCAGTGGCGAGTGTGGACGTTGCGTGACTCGCAGAAGACTGTCGCAGGTCGGCGAAAAAACGACTTACTAATAGATATAAAAAAATAAAAGTAATTTAAGCAAGTTTAAAATGTAATTTAAATAAAAAGTAAAGTATTCATAAATTGAAGTTTGGAAGCACCTCTGTTTTTGGGCTGAGGAGAAGTTTGAAAGGGTGTACCGCGATTCTGCCTTCTTGTATCGCGATACGGATCGTGGCTCTGCGTATCGCGATTTCGATACGCATATCGTTACAGCCCTACTGTTTATATTGTCTGAGTGTTTAGTCTGTCTTGTTCTTATCTAGTGTTTATACTGTTTATTTATTCTGTTTATATTGTTTGAGTGTTTAGTCTGTCTAGTTCCTGTCTAGAGTGTTTATACTGTTTATATTGTTTGTTTTTTTCAATTATTCTATTTTTATTTATTGCATTGCCTGTTTGCACCGTGGGTCAGAGAGGACTGATATTTCATCTGTGCTGTAGGTCAAGCATGTATAGCATATTTGACAATAAAGTTGACTTGACTTGTAGAATATGGACTTTTACCTGTGTGCTTTTGGTTTATCATAGAATTCTGGGGGTTTGAATTTGCTCGGAAATTCTACACTACGCTCTGTGGCAGCATATTTGAAGGACTGTGGAAAGTGCAATTTCAAAGACGGAGGCTTGATATTGCACAGACACCTTCCCATATATACTGTGTACTTTGTATTCTAAAACTGCCCCTCTGTGATGAGCAGTTTGGAAGATATTGAAGTTTAAAAATGGAAAAAAATTAAATTTGGTGACGTTTTTGGCACGTCATGCCAAAAAAAAAAAAAAAAACAAAAAAAAAAAAAAAAACCACAGCATCCACCAACAAAATTGACCGTTTTAGAAAGATTAGATGTCTGGTTTTAACATATCCAAAATTTGTGATGGTGTTCTGCCTTATTTTTGCAAAATGATTTCTTGAAAATGTGGCGTTCGCATACACGCACAGCATTCATGGCCTATGAAAGCATTTTCAAATGTTAACAAAATGCTCTGAATTTATGACACAGCTTAAACTCAACAAAATGCTTCATTTGGTTGATGGTAAACTAGACCTGAAGGATAACCGATACGCAACCTTTAGGCCACACCAATTTAATTAGTTGGTTCTCGGAATTGCCGCTTGAAAAAAATGCAAAATGAAAAAAAATCAAAATCAAACTCCCGCCAATAGAAAAGGTCACGTGATGCCGAAAGCCAATCAAATCGCCCCTTTCACTTTATCTAAAGACTTGTGGAAGAAACATGCCTGTGGAGGGAAATCCTACAAAGCCTGTGCTTGTGATTGTTAGGATATTCAGCGAACCGAAGCGTAAAATCTTTGACAGGCATGTTGAAATTCTGTTTACTGGTTTGCCTGTATTGTTTGGTCTATTTCCACTGCTAATTTTACCATCAATCTCAAAGTGGCTCCCCAAAAAACTCAGCTCAAAACGGGTCCGAGGTGAGTTGCAAAAATATTTATGACAAACCTATAAGGAGTTGGGAGCTAAAATTTAGGACTTCTCCTATTGGGAAGTGTGTGAACCTCTTGGAATTTTTTCAGCCAAATCTGAGATGGTCGAGTGGGAGCATCCGGAGATTTGACATGGAATGACCCAAAAAAGAATTTTCCCCCCCCAACACCCAATTATTTTTGTTTAGTGACCGAAAGCTACTAAATTCGAATCACAGACTTCCAATTTTATTCATTTTTTTAATAGAAAAATTAAAGGCCACGTGGCCCCAAATTCTGCACTATTTTTTCCTGCTTCACCATGACCCAATACAAGATACTACATCATGCATCACGTGGTGGGCTTTCCCCGTTCACGCAAGGCATTGTGGGATACAAATTTGAAACAGGAGAGAAAATGGAAGACGTGAGTGTGCGAATGAAACGTGAAAGACCGACTACAGTCACGGAAAGAAAGTGAGAAGAAAAGACATTGTTATATATGAAGGAAAGGAAACGCAGGACCAAACTAATAAATATCGACGCTCAGCGAGCACCTCGGTGTGATCAGCTGTTCGTTTAGCGACAGAATGATGGAACTGTTGGTGCACGCTCAAAGGGAAACCTGCGCATGCGCACACGCACTTCCTCTGTCTGCTTGACTGTGCAAAGCGAGCGATTTCATGCACATTTGCTTTAATCCCTTCAAATTAGCCTAAATAACTTCCCAGCCACAGAATAGCCTGATATTTTGTGAGATATTACAGAAATAAACATATCACAATGACCACATTTCAGACGGAACTAAGGCTACATCCACACAATGGCAACGAAAATTTTTTTTTTAAAAATATCGCGTCCACATGGGCAACGGATCAGTAAAATATCAGGTACATATGGCAACACGCTTGCTGAAAACGATGCAATACACATGCCACACCTCTACGTGCACTGTAAGACGGTCCCATCGGAGACACCAGAACAATAGAAGTAGACGCATGTGCATAAACCCGTTCTTCTGTAGCATCAGCCACATAAAGTTTTGATGATTAATCAGTAGCGTAAAACGAAAGACGCGGAAAGAGGAATGAATGGGGGTAGATGGAAGCCGGTACACCAAGATTCTGATATCCTCCAGAATTCTTTAATGGTCCGGAATAAATTGAATGCTACACGTTGATGGATTACTTTGTTCTTCTATGCCCTTTTTGAGGAATGTATTGTCGGACTTAAACCAACATCTGAAGAGGTGAGATCGCTCCTTTTTTTTTTTCCTATGTTTGCTGGTGGGATTGTTTTTGGAAAGCGCACAGGCGGTGTGCGGTTTTGGTTACACTGCTTCCACAGTGTTTGGATTAAAGACTCTGCCCCAAGGGCTATTCTCTCACTCTCTCTCTCACTTTGCACCATTACACAATAAATATTCAATATTTTGTAAGCGCGTTTCATGAACCAAGTTATAGGATTTGTTGACAACTCGCATTGAGTTCGTTACACTTCTACCTGGCGTGAAGCACTGACAGTCGTGTGGTTGTGATGTCATCGTAAACAAATCCGTTCTATTCATCCAGACGACTTCGCAACGGCGCCGTTGCCAGATTTTTCCACTCTGGAACCCGTTCTTAAAGAATTTCGTTTTGGGGCACCCAAAACGCCGGTGCCGTGTGGACGCCAGGCCAAAACGATAAACAATTTTATCAGATTCACCTGAATCCGTTGCCGTGTGGACAGGGCCTAAATTTCACAAATTTTATGAGAATCGAAAGGCCGTCTAGCTTTAAAGTATCCGAACTCCATCTGATGGAATCCTTCATTCAGAATGCAGGAAAAATATAAAAAACAAAACACAATTAAGCAGAAACTATAAAGAATTAAAAAAAAAAAATTTCGGTGCTGACTCACCTGGAACACAAACATGTGTCTCCCTGCAGGGACCGGCCCCACCAGGACCGAGTCCAGGGTCTGATCATACTCCTCGCTCTCAGCTGAGCCCACGTATATGATCTTCCACTCGAGATCTGGGGGAGGGGAAGAAATTGGATACAGAGGAGACGAGAACAATCTGCTGGTGAATTCAAGTTCTGATCAAAAACGTGAAGTTTGAATCCTAACAATCAGTTTTGTGTGTCTGATCAAGGCTCGGCTTAACCAGGTCGAGTTTCGTCAGAAGACCAAATATAGTAAAGAAAAAAGCTGAAACCTTTCTGTTCAAACTTCAAAATCAGTCGGTCACTAAAATTAGGAGTTCTGTCGTCTGTCCTTAGCCACTTTAGTTTTAGTTGATCGTCCAAAAAGGTATGACGGAACGGATGACGGAGCAAATAATCCACCTTGCCCCGTCTTTGAGTCCTTATGCACCCAAGTTCGGAGGTAGTGATAACAATAACATGGTGTGTGTTCAAATAGTTTTGGTCAAGAGGAGGGGGGGGAAAAAAAAAAACACGAGAAAACTTATCAATGACACGATGTTTATTTTGCCTTTCTATAAAAAGAAAATGAACTGAAACAAACAAACAGTTACCAAGAGGGTGAAGGACAGTACATGCTTCATCTGAGACACATGAAGCCAAACAACCACGCCTTTTCCAAAAAACGCTACATCGCAGAACAACGAAACCCACGGTGAGGAAAGCACCGTCTACCCTCTTCCACATACATGCACTCACAGATACCTACGACTGACGAGTGTCGCTGTGATCGACAGGGAAGAACTTGTAAGCTCTTCCCACCCAGACAGCACAGCAAACGTTGCATCATCAGTATCTGAACTCGCTCAGTCCCGGTGTAAAATTATAAACGATGTTTAATTGTGCTTGCTTTATGATTACGTTATTCCTGATCGGACCTGAAGGCAGAACAAGGCGTATTGGGAGTTTAGGTATTGACAGGGTTTTTTCTAGAAAAATTTAGTATGAGGGCGCTCACCATGGCAAGGGTTGTCCGTCCGTCCCCCCCCCGCCGTGCGAAGCCTTTGAAAAATTGAGGCTACAATGGGACATTCTGAGGCTGAGAGGGAAATTGTAACAAATTGTCTGTCAACATTGAAAAAGAAAGAGGTAATCATCTTCTGCCCCGGACAGTCTTTGGCTTTCTTCCGTTTCGTGCCGCGGGATGACATCTTTAAATACCCACGTGTCAACAAAAACAACTCGCGAACCACTTCTATCAAAAGCTCCTGCGCCGGTGGGTGAAAGGTCATTCAGTCTCGAGAAATCTCGCTCTACAAGTCAGCTGACCTTGTATGTAACCCAGGTCAAATCTCGCGAGAGCAGCCGTGACAAGTAAACAACATGGCGCCTCAGTCTGGAAAACGCCAATTCGGATTGTTTTTGCACCGTCTGGCGGTGTATCTACTATGATTGGAATATTTTTGGAGCAATTATAACGTATTTGATGATTAGACACATTGTCACGTGGTGTTGCTGGGATGTTTTCACGGAGAAGAGATCGTTTTGAGAAAGATTGCATGTTGTGCAGTAGCATACAAGTGCATGGCCCAAGTGTGACTTGGGGTTCAATCGGCATTTCGGTAAGGGGGTGCACGCCGAGAGTAAGAGGGCGCAGCACCCCTGTTCCCCGGTTTAGACAAAAGCCTGGTATTGATGTGCGTTTTATTCCCCCCCCTTCCCTGACTGCTGCTGGGCTTCTTTAGTTATGCAGAACCCCAACCAGAACCCAGTGTTGCTTCAAAGGACACAACATGGATCATGTGAATGTTTTTGCCTTTTGCAAATCCGCACAAGAGACTGCTTAAGGGTTAGTGCCCAATGTTCTCTAGAACAATGTTTCTCAACCACTGGGCCACGAAGCACCATCTAGTGGGCCGCGATCTCGCCCATCCCCCACCCAACAAAACAGACTTCATGTTCAAACTATAATGATTTTCCTGTTCTCACAGTTACACTTCGTGACTAATACAGGACACGGTTATAGAAGCGAGTTATTTATGATCACGTTATCTGTTATCACCCAAATGAGGATGGGTTCCCTTTTGAGTCTGGTTCCTCTCGAGGTTTCTTCCTCATGTCGTCTGAGGGAGTTTTTCCTTGCCACCGTCGCCACAGGCTTGCTCATCGGGGGATAAAATTAGCTCATGTTTAAAGTTTTTAATTCTCTGTAAAGCTGCTTTGTGACAATGTCTGTTGTTAAAAGCGCTGTACAAATAAACTTGACTTAAATATCATGCCTACTAATAAACACTCTTCCGCCGTCTATCTTGTGTCCTGATCCTCAGATCTTTAACCCAGCCATATATAAAAAGTTGTTCTCCTCCATGCTCTTACAGGTTTTCATCTGTGTGTCCATGTAGAACGATGTCTGCACTGCAGCACCAGGGAGTTTGAGATGTCGGGGAACTCAACGGATGGATCATTTTCCAACTCGGAGGAAAAATCCTTCTTTGTTATCATGTAAGGATCTAATCCCATTGAGTGGTTTCTATATTCACTTCTTGGTTTTAATAACTTGCTCGTTTGCTGAACACAAACATGGCAATAAGTTCTTGTGTTAATGGACCAGACTCCACTTTTGGATCATTAATCCCTTTTGACTGAGAATGACCTGCATGTAGGGTTTCATGTTGGCTTCTGGCACCTACAATTAAAAACAGTTGGTTTTTATTGCATTTATTTAATTCCTGGACTCCCATCTGTAACAGGGAGCGACGTTGCATCTCCAGAGGCGTAGCTAGGATTTTACACTGACTGGCAGCCTGAATGCAGTATATAACAAAAAATAATTCCCATTGCTAGTTTTAGGCAGCTTAGAAACTGGCTCTTCCATTATTGCGGTTTCTTCCACGTTTTCTTGATGTGTTCTAGAAACGGCACTAAAACTTAGCTTCGAAGCCACAAAATGTAACTTTGATGGAAAAATATATAATAAATTGCTGGCCTCTTTACGTTGAAAGAAGGAGGAAAGTTTCGCTTGTTTTGACATGGCGAATTATTAACACAAGAGGAAATACTTGTAATTCGCAACTAAAAAGACTGCAGCTACACTGGCAGCTTGACCGTGCTTTCTAGTGCGATCGTGTTGCGCTTGCGCAGAACGGTGTCAGTCCTGCGTGCCTTGGCTTGTGCACCTGAAGGCGCGCCTCAGGCTGCGCGAGCACCTAACGAGCTCCGGCACGTGCACCGTTAACAAAGAACACCTGTCTTTAATCAATGAACTATGTCTGGGCTATTTAAGAACCGCGGCCATGCAAGGACGATGCGAAGTATTATGCTGCGTCTAGTGTGCCTTACTGAGCCTTGTTTCCTCTCCCCGTTCTTGTTGATCTCCTGGCTTTTTGACTCCTCTTTCTCGTCCCTTGATCTTGTATAGTTTTGCCTCTGATATTCTGTCCGCGCCTCGATTGACCTCCTGCCCGTTTCCTCGATTACAACTTTGCCTGCCGTTTCGGACCGTTTGCCTGTTGTGTGCGTTTCACGCACTTTATATTATTTAACATATCTGCACTTACATCCGCCTCTCCTGCACACACTGACAAACTGGGTTTTCACACCCAAACCACAGAAAGTCCATACAATGTTATAGAAACCCTAATGAGGCTGAGGTGACAAAAAAAAAAAAAAACACGCATTATTTCCCAGCTGGGAGGTCCGTATGGTGAAATACCATGACCGAGGTCTTGAAAGTACTGAGCGAGGCCCTCTGGGCCGAGGTCAGTATTCAAGGCCGAGGTCACGGTATTTCACCATACGGACCGACCTTAAGCTGGTAAATAATATATTTATTTTTTTCTTTATCAAATTCTAACAGAAAACGAGAGCGCCCGAAAGGGAAAACCGAGCCGAGCCGAGCCGCCATTTTGAATCCTCGTTCACGGCTGTAATGCAAATGGATTCCTCCTCGGTATACAAGTGCACTTCCATGGCAGGAAAACAAAACAAAAAAAACCCTACATTTTGCCGCCTATGTAGTCCCCTATTTATACAAATAGGAGTCATTCAGGATTCAGCCATGTTTTTGCTCGGCGTTAGCAACAGTTAGAGGTTTTTAGCTTTCTCCTGAAATGTTCTCTTTTATTTCTTCTTCCTCAGGGTAGTAAAACTCGCTTTCGCTTTGAACACTGTCGTTATCGCTATCCATGCTGTAAAATTAATGCTATTCTCCTGAGAAATGCTGGCAAAAATTTATAAGATTTTTGATAAAAATCTTATAAATCTTACAAAAAAGATACAGTCCCCTCCAAAAGTATTGGAACGGCAAGGTCAATTCCTTTGGTTTTTTTGTACACTGAAGACATTTGGGTTTCAGATCAAAAGATAAATATGAGACAAAAGTTCAGAATTCCAGCTTTTATTTCATGGTATTTACATCTAGATGTGTTAAACAACTCAGGACAGAGCACCTTTTCTTTGAACCCACCCACTTTTCAAGTGAGCAAAAGTATTGGAACATGTGACTGATGGGTGTTTCTAGTTGCTCAGGTGTTGCCTTTTAGATTGATTGCTGAAACTTTAAATAGTTCTTGTTTTTGGCTTTGGGTTTCACCTGTGAAAACTGTATTTGCTGCTAAGCAAACATGAAGACCAGAGAGCTGTCAGTGGGAGAAAAGCAAACCATTTTGAAGCTGAGAGAAGAGGGAAAAATCGATCAGAGCTATTGCACAAACACTGGGCATAGCTAGTACAACAATTTGGAATGTACTGAAAAAGAAAGAAACTACTGGTGTACTGAGCAACAAACATCGAACAGGTCGGCCAAGGGTAACAACAGCAGTTGATGACAGAAACATTGTGAGAGTTGTGAAGAAACACCCAAAGACAACAGTCAGTGACATCACTGCCAAACTCCACAGGGCAGGGGTGAAGGTATCACAATCCACTGTTCGAAGAAGACTTCGAGAGAAGAAATATAGAGGCCATACCACAAGATGCAAACCACTCATCAGCAAAAAGAATCAGAAGGCTAGATTGAATTTTGCAAAGAAGTACAGAGATCAGCCACAAAAGTTTTGGGACAAAGTTTTATGGACTGATGAGACCAAGATTAACCTCTACCAAAGTGATGGAAAGGCCAAAGTATGGAGAAAGAAAGGTTCTGCTTATGATCCAAAACATACAAGCTCCTCTGTGAAGCATGCTGGAGGTAATGTCATGGCTTGGGCTTGCATGGCTGCTTCTGGAACGGGCTCACTAGTCTTTATTGATGATGTAACTCATGATGGTAGCAGCAGAATTAATTCTGAAGTCTACAAAACAATTTTGTCTGGCAATTAACAGAAAAATGCATCCAAACTAATTGAGAGAAGCTTCATCATGCAACAAGACAATGACCCAAAACACACTGGCAACACAACAAAGGACTTCATCGGGGGAAAAAATGGAAGGTCTTGGACTGGCCAAGTCAATCACCGGACCTTAACCCAATAGAGCATGCATTTTACCTCCTGAAGAGGAGACTGAAGGGAGAAACCCCCAGAAACAAACAACAACTGAAAGAGGCTGCAGTAAAGGCCTGGAACAGCATTTCAAATGAAGAATGCAACAGCCTGGTGAAGTCAATGTGTCACAGGCTCAATGCAGTTATTGCAAGTAAGGGTTATGCCACCAAATATTAAATGTTATTCACTTTAAGTTAATTTAATAATGTCTGTTCCAATACTTTTGCTCACTTGAAAAGTGGGTGGGTTCAAAGAAAAGGTGCTCTGTCCTGAGTTGTTTAACACATCTAGATGTAAATACCATGAAATAAAAGCTGGAATTCTGAACTTTTGTCTCATATTCATCTTTTGATCTGAAACCCAAATGTCTTCAGTGTACAAAAAAAACAAAGGAATTGACCTTGCCGTTCCAATACTTTTGGAGGGGACTGTAAATGTTGACAAAAATTGCAACTGTGTTTGTTGTTGTTGTGAACGAGCGAGTCGCCAGAGGTCCATACCATTGGATACGGACCCGCTCGCCAGCCAAGCAGAGCGCAGGATTTGATGAAAACCGTACCGCGAAAAAAATATACATATTTATTTTTTTCGCAGTCCTACGATATGGTCCCCAGTTACGGACCTCTGGCAACTTATTCGTTCACAACAACAAACATAGTAGTAATTTTTGTCAACATTTATTTTCACATTTCTCAGGAGAATAGCATTAATTTTACAGCATGGATAGCGATAACGACAGTGTTCACAGTGAAAGCGAGTTTTACTACCCTGACGAAGAAGAAATAAAAAAACATTTCAGGAGAAAGCTAAAAACCTCTAACTGTTGCTAACGCTGAGCAAAAACATGGCTGAATCCTGAATGACTCAATTTTGTATAAATAGGGGACTACATAGGCGGCAAAATGTAGTTTTTTTCCTGCCATGGAAGTGCACTCGTATACCGAGGAGGAAGCCATTTGCATTACAGCCGTGAATGAGGATTCAAAATGGCGGCTCGGCTCGGTTTTCCCTTTCGGGCGCTCTCGTTTTCTGTTAGAATTTGGTTAAGAAAAAAATATATACACATTATTAATCATCAGCTTAAGGTCAGTCCGTATGGTGAAATACCGTGACCGAGGTCCTCTGGGCTGAGGTCAGTATTCAAGACCTCAGTCACGGTATTTCACTTAAGCTGGTAAATAACATCTCATCTCATTATCTGTAGCCGCTTTATCCTGTTCTACAGGGTCGCAGGCAAGCTGGAGCCTATCCCAGCTGACTACGGGCGAAAGGCGGGGTACACCCTGGACAAGTCGCCAGGTCATCACAGGGCTGACACATAGACACAGACAACCATTCACACTCACATTCACACCTACGCTCAATTTAGAGTCACCAGTTAACCCAGACCTGGGCATTTTACGGCCCGCGGGCCGCATCCGGCCCTTTGGTTCATTCTGACCGGCCCGCGTAAGGTTAATGAGAAATTACAAAAACGTATTTTCTAATTTTACCTCATGCATGGACTGAATGTGCATTGCTTTTATTTTGAAGTTGTGTTCAACAAAAACGCAACGCGCGCGACAGGAACATGACATGAAATCCCACGAAACCTAATCCCACGATAACTACTTCCGTAATTTGTCCAGACCAACCACAAACTTGTACGTCATCCTTCAAACAGTCCAGCCAATCACATGGTGTGACGTCACCAGCAGGCGCCGGAGCCGGTCTCCGGCGAAAAACCCCAAATGAGGTGATTAGATGCGGGCATCATTATTATAATATGATGCATCTTGCTTGATATTTGGAGTAGAAAGACAATATTGTGATGTCTTTATTGTGTTTTGGGATGAATGTGACTGAAAAAAAAAAAATTGGTACAAACACTCACATTTTGTTAACCATTGTTTTGGGAAATTTGATTGAATAAATGACATTTTTTGTAAGGCAACCTCGTTTTTTCCAGACTCTTAGCAGCTTGTAAAAACAATGTTATTTATTGCTTTATATAAAGAAATACAATTAATATTATGCAGAATTTAGTTTAGCCTTTTGGTCCGGCCCTCCACAAAATTTTCTGTTTCTCATGTGGCCCCATGGAAAAAATAATTGCCCACCCCTGAGTTAACCTAACCTGCATGTCTTTGGACTGTGGGGGAAACCGGAGCACCCGGAGGAAACCCACCGCGGACATGGTGAGAACGTACAAACTCCGAACAGAAAGGCCCCCCAGGAACAGGACCCCCCTGATCCCATTAATACACTACAGTAGGCTATTAGAGTCTAATAGAGTAGATGAGGCAAAATAATTGGGGATCTTTTTTAATGGGCCTCAACTCATTAAAAAAAAAAAAAAAAAAAAAGTGTGAATAGATGGGCCTCGAAGTAGAAAAGGTTGAGAACCCCTGCTCTAGGAGGACACACTGTTGCACAGTGCTTTTTGTTGTTAGGAGTAGAGTAGTGACCAGAGTCAGACAGAGATAGTGCAGCTGTCTTACCACTTCCGGTTAAACCCCCCTCTCTTTTTACAGAGTAGGTTTTATTGATTCATTCTTGGAGCTCGATTTCCATACCTTCTGCAATACCTTGCATTTAAAAGAACATAGATCCATTTAAAAAAAAAACCCACCAAAACAAAGCATTTCCCAGAAACTGTGCATTTTAACTCTAGAATGTAGTTCTGAATTTAATTTAAAAACACTCATATTAAATGCACATGTTTGTGCAAATCCAAAATGGCTCCTTTATCACGTGCAAAAGCATTAAAAAAGTGTAAAATAACAGCCTCCACTCCTACACAGGGCACAAAATGTCCGTGTTTAGACAACAACAACAAACAAACAAACAAAAAGCTCCAGTTTGTTCAACTGAGCGCCGCTCGCGCCCTGTCCCGCCATCATGACGTCACGGAGAAGTCGTTAAGCTACAACTTTATTTGCTTATTTCTATCTTTTTTTTATGAAGAAGAACTCGACCCTCACCTTCAGGAAGATCCTCCATGCACTCGAAAGTGATCTCGAACTGAAAAGGATTCCCGAAAGGACTCGGATTGTCCAAAACAGCAACGTTTAACACCTGAACCTTCGCCATTAGCTTTTTTTTTTTTTTAGCTAGTTAGCGAGTCAACAAGCAAATAAATGTCGCAAACTGTCGTAAAATTTCCAAAGAAGCAAATAAACAAGGATGAATTATAGATTATTGCTGGGTTTTTTTTAATATAGATATATATTTTATTCTTATGAAAGTTTTCTAAAGACACAATGGACTTAATAAAATGTTAGCTCTCCTAGCTAGCTTTTACGTTTCTAGGAAAACCAGATAGATTATTTCCCGCGGACGACTTTTATCAAACAAATATATAAATTAAAAGCCGAGCGTCCTATTGAGCTTTGTACCTCTTCGGTGAATTAAAAAAAAAAAAAATCAACATGCAAGAAAATACTTAGTTCACCGCGCTCCGAATCACAGGCTAACAATAAGATCCCTGTGCTTCTCTCCCGCCAGTGTGTTCAGACCATTTCACTAACACGTCAAAGAGCAGGATACACTCTGAAAGCTGATTGGTTAGATATCTGTGACGTCACAGAAATCCTGATCGACGATTGGATGCCAGTGACAGAGCTAAAAAAAAAATGACTGTCAGCTTCCGGTTTCTGTCATTCTGTGTGCGTGTGTCTCAAATCGACTAGTTGTTGAAGAGAAAACTAGTCAACGAGTCAGCCATTTTCTAGGGTGTGCAGATGAGACAACGCTGCTGTGTTCGAAATGGTGCCCTAATCCCTGTTCCCTTCAAACAGCCAAGTGCATTATGGGTAATTTATACCTCCTAGGGCAGGGATTACAACCTTGACCTCTTCCAGAGGAAAAGAATTTCATAAATTCATAGACACCCCCCCCCCCCCCGTTTTTTTTTAGTCACCTTTTTGGTTATTAGCGCTATGAAAGAATTTTATTCTGGAACTTTCCACTCATCCAGATATATGTATCATATTAACATATTAACATCCTGAGTTTATTACAACTACAGCGGCGGCTCCAATTATCGACACCTTAACGATCTTTTGGCCGTTGTAAAAGTAGAAAAGACTTTTAATACGTAAATTGTGCATGAATAATTACTCAAACTTCCACTGGGGGGGAAAAAAAGAGTTGATTCCTGATTACTTAGCATATCAGATCATGTGACACCGTTCCACAATTATTGACACCTTTGTCCACAGTTATCGACACCGTTCTACAATTATTGACACCTTTTTCCACAGTTATCGACACCGTTCTACAATTATCAACACCTTTGTCCACAGTTATCGACACCGTTCTACAATTATTGACACCTTTGTCCACAGTTATCGACACCGTTCTACAATTATCGACACCTTTGTCCACAGTTATCGACACCGTTCTACAATTATCGACACCTTTGTCCACAGTTATCGACACCGTTCTACAATTATCGACACCTTTGTCCACAGTTATCGACACCGTTCTACAATTATCGACACCTTTGTCCACAGTTATCGACACCGTTCTACAATTATCGACACCTTTGTCCACAGTTATGGACACCGTTCTACAATAATCGACACCTTTGTCCACAGTTATCGACACCGTTCTACAATTATCGACACCTTTGTCCACAGTTATGGACACCGTTCTACAATAATCGACACCTTTGTCCACAGTTATCGACACCGTTCTACACAGTTATCGACACCGTTCTACAATTATCGACACCTTTGTCCACAGTTATCGACACCGTTCTACAATTATCGACATCTTTGTCCACAGTTATCGACACCGTTCTACAATTATCGACACCTTTGTCCACAGTTATCGACACCGTTCAACAATTATCGACACCTTTGTCCACAGTTATCGACACCGTTCTACAATTATCGACACCGTTCTACACAGTTATCGACACCGTTCTACAATTATCGACACCTTTGTCCACAGTTATCGACACCGTTCTTCAATTATCGACATCTTTGTCCACAGTTATCGACACCGTTCTACAATTATCGACACTCAGATGATTATTTATAAAAGATAACCGGTATGTGGTATTAAGTTAACAAAACATCTCATCTCATTATCTGTAGCTGCTTTATCCTGTTCTACAGGGTCGAAGGCAAACTGGAGCCTATCCCAGCTGACTACGGGCGAAAGGCGGAGTTCACCCTGGACAAGTCGCCAAGTCATCACAGGGCTGACACATAGACACAGACAACCATTCACACCTACGAGTCACCAGTTAACCTAACCTGCATGTCTTTGGACTGTGGGGGAAACCGGAGCACCTGGAGGAAACCCACGCGGACACGGGGAGAACATGCAAACTCCACACAGAAAGGCCCTCGTCAGCCACAGGGCTCGAACCCGGACCTTCTTGCTGTGAGGCGACAGCGCTAACCACTACACCACCGTGCCGCCCTTAACAAAACATAGTTTTATTTAAAATTTCTTTTACATAGACTTATGTTTAGTACAAAATATCTTTAATATAAATATATGGATGTCAGTGCGGGGTGGCACGGTGGTGCAGTGGTTAGCCCTGTCGTCTCACAGTAAGAAGGTTCTGGGTTCGAGCCCAACAGCTAGCAAGGGCCTTTCTGTGTGGAGTTTGCATTTTCTCCCTGTGTTTGCGTGGGTTTCCCCCAAAGACATGCCAGTTAGGATAATTGGTGGCTCTAAATTGACTGTAAGTGTGAATGGTGGTTTGTCTCTGTGTCAGCCCTGCGATAACCTGGCGACTTGTCCAGGGTGTACCCCGCCTCTCACCCATAGTCCGCTGGGATAAACTCCAGCTTGCCTGCAACCCTGTAGGACAGGATAAAGCGGCTACAGAGGATGGATGGATGTCAGTGTTTGTGTAAATGAGGAAGTAATTCTAATGACTGTAAAGAAATGAACTGATAATGTTTAACCTGCATCAGAAAATCTTTCTGTTCCACTTTCTAAGTATTTTCGCAGATCACATTTTGTTAATCATTTGTTGTTGTTTGTATTAATTTCTAGTTTTGTCGTTTGCCAATAAATATCAACAGGGAATTGATATTGTAACCACATGGAAATCCAGGTCAAAGGTCACGTCATTCTTCAAACCAGAATATAAAATGTCTACTGATATTGTAATATGTGGTAGATATTTACAACAGACTACAAAAAAAAAATTCTGAATGGAATAGAAAAATCTGAATATTTCCAGCATGTAAATTTTTTTATATGCTAGGAATTTAATTCTGGTCTAATTCTATTTATTGCAATATGATTCCACATACTCTATAAACATTCCATTCTGTTATGGATCAGAAAAAAATTATTATAAATCACAGCTGAGTTTGCAGTCGAGTGCAAAGCGGCTGGGATGAGGATCAGCATCTCCAAGTCCGTGGCCATGGCGCTCAGCCGGAAATGGGTGGAGTGCCTACTCTGGGTCAGGGGGGAGTTGCTACCTAACGTGGAGGAGTTTAAGTATCTCGGGGTTTTGTTCACGAGTGAGGGTAAGGGGGAGCGGGAGTTGGACAGATGGATCGGGGCAGCGTCAGCAGTGATGCGGACGCTAAACCAGTCTGTTGTGGTAAAGAGAGAGCTGAGCCAAAAGGCAAAGCTCTCAATTTACTGGTCCATCTATGTTCCCACTCTCACCTATGGTCACGAGCTATGGGTAGTGACTGAAAGAATGAGATCGCAGATACAAGCGGTAGAAATGAGTTTTCTCCGCAGCGTGGCTGGACTCTCCCTTAGAGACAGGGTGAGAAGCTCGGTCATTTGGGAGATACTCAGAGTAGAACCGCTGCTCCTCCACATCGAACGGAGTCAGTTGAGGTGGTTCGGGCACCTTGTTAAGATGCCCTCTGGACACCTCCCAAGGGAGGTTTTCTGGGCATGCCCCACCAGGAGGAAACCCCAGGGCAGACCCAGAACACGCTGGAGAGATTACATCTCTCGGCT
>NC_083584.1:11983483-11988483 GCF_027579695.1 Neoarius graeffei
AGAGGGTGAGAAGCACCAAGTTTCTGGGTGTGCACATCTCTGAAGACCTGTCCTGGAGCAACAACACCGCATCACTGGCCAAAATAGCTCAACAGCGTCTGTACTTCCTCCGCAAACTGAGAAGAGCAAGAGTCCCGGCCCCCATCATGCAGACATTCTACAGAGGCACCATCGAGAACATCCTGACCAGCTGCATCACCGTGTGGTACGGCGCCTGCACCGTGTCCTGCTGCAAGACTCTGCAGCGCATCGTGAGAGTAGCTGAGAGGATCATTGGTGTCTCTCTCCCTTCTCTAATGGATATCTATAACTCCCGCCTCACCCGCAAAGCCATCAGGATTGCAGGTGACCCCACCCATCCATCTCACAGCCTCTTCAGCCTGCTGCCATCGGGGAGGAGACTGCGGAGTCTCCGGGCCAAAACCAGCAGGCTCAAGGACAGTTTCTTTCACCAGGCGGTCAGGAGGCTCAACTCCCTCCCTGTTCTGCCCCTCCTCCCCCCTCTGCCTTCTGCCACAGATTCTGCCCACACCCCCCTGCCCCCCCTTCAGCATCTGACATGTCACCCTCACAGTTTCCCCCCCGCAACACACACACACTCTCAACGTTCATTAACACACTGAACTCAGGGACCGCACATTTCACTTTACCTCGCTCATTTGCACTATTCCGCACTACCTCACCTTAACAGCTATTAGTTTATTGTTTATACTGCTTATTTCATGTTTATCTGCTATACCTCAAGTGCCCTTGACTGTTTATTTGCTCCAATTTATATATATATATATATATATGTGTGTGTGTGTGTGTGTGTATGAGTGTTTAGTCTATGTCTAGTTCTTATCTAGAGTGTTTATACTGTTTATATTGTTTCAGTTATTCTATTTTTATTTATTGCATTGCCTGTTTGCACCGTGGGTCAGAGAGGACTGAAACTTCATCTGTGCTGTATGTCGAGCATGTATAGCATATTTGACAATAAAGTTGACTTGACTTGAAATCGTGGAGCAGGAAACGGGCTGAGGTCGATCGATCAGCAAACAGCGTAGTACAGAGTAGACATGAAGACGAAGTCAGAAATGAACGTAAACAGGAAGTCAGTCAGAAACCAAATGGCTTAGTAATTTTACTAGATTTGTTGAAACCACAAGTTATGATGCCTGTAAATGATGTAAAGAGTTTTGTTGTCGTTCGAAGCACATCCAAGTTCACAGAAGAACAAATTAGCATTCTCCTTGGTGTTGGCTTGGTGCAGAATCTTATAGGAAATTAACAACAAAAATCAACAAACAATATTTAGCGCAAATTGGATTTTAATCTGTGATAGGTTTTTTTAGCCAAAGAGAGTTTCCAGTGAGCTCAGGAAACTCCACACAACGTTTTCCAAGTGTCCAAATGATGCCCTCTCGAGCCAAATGGTTCTTAAAATGGAGTCTGTGATGTACATCCAGGGGCGTTTTTTTTTTAAACTACTATCAACGTAGTATCAAGGATGTTACAGATGTTATAAAGTTATATTACACAGACATGAGTGTTTTACTGGGAAATACACCTCTAGTATTTTTCATATGCACTCCATCCGGGACATGGAGAACCAAAACCGTGACATAAATCTCTATCTGTCACTTGTGAAGAAATCGATGAATTGTTTTGATAAATTTGGGGACTTTTTGTTTGTGAATGTGTCGATATAATAAAAAGAAAATCACACATTGGCTTGAAGATATGAAGTTTATCTTCTCGTGTTGAAAAACTCGCATTTTTCATATGAAATGCATAGCGAATCTGAGTGACATATTTAAATAATATTGGCTGGTTTTTTTACGTGGTATATCAGATATATTCCATTCAGCTAGCATGATACTGAACGAGTCAAAGACGAGTAGCTGAATGGAATATATCTGATATGCCACAAAAAAAGCCAGCCAATATTATTATTATACATACACATTCCTTCCGGGTGGTCAACGCATCTTTCATTTTCAAAATTCTCTCAAAATCTTCCGTATTTAACGAAGCAAACCTGGCCGCCATGTTTGTTTACAAATTGTCCCAGTCGCTCACTCGCTAGCACAGAAGTTTTACGTCTCCAACGTGTGACATCGTCATGTTGTCTTGACAACCATGCAATATCGTAAACCATATTCAACACTCATTCTCCACTGGATAGAATGATGTAATACACGTAGGATAAGTGATATGCTAACAATACTGCATGCTATCAAACCAAATGAACGAAACCCGCTAGAAGGGAATAGAACATGTTTTTATTCCATCAAAAATGTGACCTGTATGTATAATAATTCCTGATATTTCTCTCTGATGACATCACTCCCAGTGTTTTCCCGCTGTCTAGATGCACATTGTCAAAATGGCAATGGTTCAAAAATAAAATTCTTTTGATTAACTTGTGTTTTTTTTTTGTGTGTGTGTGGATGTGTCCACATAATATAAAGAACCTTACATGGTGGCATGAAGTTTATGAAGGGCGGCACGGTGGTGTAGTGGTTAGCACAGTCGCCTCACAGCAAGAAGGTTCTGGGTTCGAGCCCGGTGGCTGGCGAGGGCCTTTCTGTGTGGAGTTTGCATGTTCTCCTCGTGTCTGTGTGGGTTTCCTCCGGGTGCTCTGGTTTCCCCCACAGTCCAAAGACATGCAGGTTAGGTTAACGTGGGGTAGCCTTGGGCTGAGGTGCCCTTGAGCAAGGTACCGAACCCCTGACTGCTCCCCGGGCGCTCTGGTGTAGCTGCCCACTGCTCTGGGTGTGTGTGCATGTGTTCACTGCTTCAGATGGGTTAAATGCAGAGGATGAATTTCACTGTCAAGTGAAAAATAAAGGTTTCTTCTTCTCGTGTTGAAAATATTTTCACTTGTTCACTTCGCTCATTCTTGACATATACATTCACCACTCGAAGATAAACTTCATAGGTTTACACCACTGTGTAATATCCTCTATATATTTTTTGGCGGGTGGCACGGTGGTGTAGTGGTTAGCCCTGTCGCCTCACAGCAAGAAGGTCCGGGTTCGAGCCCTGTGGCCGGCGAGGGCCTTTCTGTGCAGAGTTTGCATGTTCTCCCCGTGTCCGCGCGGGTTTCCTCCGGGTGCTCCGGTTTCCCCCACAGTCCAAAGACATGCAGGTTAGGTTAACTGGTGACTCTAAATTGACCGTAGGTGTGAATGTGAATGGTTGTCTGCGTCTATGTGTCAGCTCTGTGATAATCTGGCGACTTGTCCAGGGTGTACCCCGATTTTCGCCCGTAGTCAGCTGGGATAGGCTCCAGCTTGCCTGCGACCCTGTAGAACAGGATAAAGAAAATAGCCCAATGAGGTTCCTTTGCTGCTTCAAGTAAATGCTTTTAGTGCCTGGTTTTACAGTAAAATCTACATTTTACTGCTTTAGTGCTGGAGGAGGGAGGAGTTCAAAACACACTCGTGAGTAAAAGTGTTTCTACTGCTGCAATCATTGACTCTGAGTAGAAGAAAAAGGAGTCATCAAGAACTATACACATGGCCCAGTGGCCTAATGGATAAGGCATCAGCCTCCGGAGCTGGGGATTGTGGGTTCAAGTCCCACCTGGGTTGTACTTTCATTATTATTCTGAGCCTCTGTACAATTAGCTGAAAACCAAAAGGTTTCCCTGACTGGCCAGTCAGGTGGAAACTTCTTGAGGGGAAACCATTGGTTATGGAAGCAGCTTTGGGACTAAAAAGTGACTGGTTTAATTCCCTGGAATGGCTGATGTGCACTTGAGCAAGGCACCTAACCATTCCTCAGGCTTCATTATCTATATTCATGTTATTCAACATGATCAACAGTATCTAAATAAAATCGTTCAGCTGAATGCTGTTGTGGTTTCAGTGGCTTGCTCGGTTACACAAGCACGCTAACTAGCTCATGTTCATTCATCCAGGTTTCTGGCTATTTAGTAAATCAGCCCTTTACACATTACCCAGAGCACCACCTGTACACTGTAACAGCACTTACTGTTCTCCACCTTGAGAACAGTACGGTATGTGTTGAATGAAGTGCAATTTTGGACAAAAGTTTGGTGGACATGCACAAATCTTAGGCACCCTATATATTCGGTGCAAATATTTTCTGGGGGGTTTTATTTCAGACTTCTACATTACACACACCGGCCACTTTTATTATTAGGAACATCCGTCCATCCACCTGCTGTTTGACGCAGTTATCTAATCAGCCAATCCCTTGACAGCAGCACAATGCAGATCCAAATCAAGAGCTTCAGTTAATGTTCACAATGTCCAAACATCAGAATGGGAAAAATTGTGATCTTAATTTTTGTGTGACTTTCTTTCACTGTGGCATGGGTGTTGGTTTGAGATGGACCAGATTGACTGGTTTGAGTATTTCAGAAACTGCTGATCTCCTGGGGTTTTCACACACAACAGTCTCTACACAGAATGGTGCGAAAAACAAAAAACATCGAGTGAGTGAGTGACAGTTCTGTGGGTGGAAAAAACAAATGCCTTGTTGATAAGAGAGGTCAGAGGAAAATGGACAGATTGGTTTGAACTTTTTTGGCCAGGAAGGATATAGTAACTCATATAATCACTCTTTACAACCGTGGTGAGCAGAAAAGCATCTCGTCATCTTCTGCAACAGTGGAAAGAAGAACACATTGGGCTCCAGTCCTGCAGCCAAGAACAGGGATCTTAGAATCAACAAGAAGTTCCTTTTAAAGTGTATGTAATGCCTGATTGTAATACTTTAAAATAAATATATGTCATTCGTAACAACCAAAATGAATTAATAAAGCAGGGTGGGAAATAATATGAATTATTTGTTATTTTATTATCAAGCACAAAACTATTGATAAATCATGGCTTCTGGATCCCAGAAAAAGGCAGACTTGCCTCAGGGCTAATCTCGCATGATGTCGCACATGGAACCCCAGTTATCTGGGTCATTTCGGCTCATCTGACTCTGTGCTTGTTTACTCACTGAAATTGGATATTGTTGTTGGAATCTTACAAAAA